>NC_053413.1:13556500-13856500 GCF_016859285.1 Xiphias gladius | reverse complement strand
TGTGACAGGATGTTCTGTCTGATGAAGGGTTGACACCTCCTGTCAAAGACCTTTGCTGGATCATCAGTGGAAAACTTGCCGGCACACGCACACCACAAAAACACATACATGCCTTGATAGACAGAGATGAGGTCAGCTGTTTATACCCTTGAGTTACTGCTTTTATTTTGAGATGGTCTATGGTACAGTATGTCTTATATATGGTTGAGATACACAACAGGGTAACTTTTTTCAGAATAATGTTTTCACTTTTTCCACTGCTTGCCTCCCTTATTTTTTGCATGCACACACTGAGTTTCAGTAAGTAAGTCAACACACAGACAAGCTCAAGTTAAGGCATGTCTGTAACTGGCAGGAGAAGGGTGTAACTAGGACACTATGTGTCTGTACTGTCTGTACAGTATATTGTTGGATTTGTTATTCTTGTAAGGTCTAAGCAAATTACATTCTCCTGCATTCCAGGTCAGTCCAGTATAACTGTAACACTGTAATCTGAGTCAACACACAAATTGAAAAAAATGGTAGGAATGGCTAAAGAGTTGCAAAGACGCTGAAGAAGGCAGGACATGGTTGGGCGAGTTGGCAGTCTGGTTGGAAACCAAGCCCACAACAACCTATTTGACAGCACTGGGACTATACCTACTAAGTGAATAGGCCAGGCTGCTGCTACCATTTAAAGCTGCTGGCACTCATGCTCTTCGGTTAGCCATTGGCCACTGGGTGTGTGTGCGTGTGTGTGCGTGTGCGTGTGTGTGTGTGTGCGTGTGCGTGTGTGTGCGTGTGCGTGCACGTCTCTGTGTGCGCGTGTGTGTGAGATTTGGAGAGAGCAACAGGGAGCCAGACAGAGAGAGAGGGAACAGGACAAAGAACAAATGTGTTTGTATGTATTTGTGTGTGCGTGTGAGACTGGGCAGTCAAGCATGTTTCTCAGGGCTACAGCAACTTAATTACAAAATCTGTTGTAATCCATCATGTTCCTTATAAATCACAGCTCCCATTAGAGAGCTGAAACAGGATTGGAATCTCGCAGGCTCTGTCCGACCCAGAGCAAATGTTGCAGGCGGAGGCTGCTGGGCTTATCATTCATGTAACGCATTTTCTTCCACCTAACTGTGCGCCTTCAAATGAGGTACAAAATAGTTTCAGTTTATGTCGTCCCTCTTTCTCACCCACTCACATTTCACTCTGTCTTGTAACATTAGAAATTGCTGCCCTGAATCCATTTTGATATGTAAACAATGACAATATCACTGTTGTTCTCAAGTCTGATGTTCCAGCATCTGGTTCACATCTGTTGCTATGGGAGACAATATAAACTCTCAGAGACTTGATTCATAATGATTTTTATTCACTTTTAAGTCCCATTGCCTCATGCTGAAACTGCTTTTTTTTTACTTTTAAAGACATGTAATAAGGCTTATTTTCAGTTCACATCTCATCACCCTGACCTATAAAGGAGCTGAGTAATTGTATTAGCACTTTTTAAATACTTTAATATGAGTGTTGTATTTTTTTTTTTTTTTGGTATAAGGCAAAGGAAAACAGTGAATGTCTGCTAAATGTGCATCAGCGTGAGCACGGAGTAATGGTAAAAAAAACAAAAAACAAACTGTCAGCAGGATATTATACACTTTCTTTTGCACTTGTAGATAGTCCTAAAAATACAGTATACGGGAGCAAAATACAGTATCCTGTCTTATCTTGTTCAATCCCATCCCGTCTCATCCAATCCTGTCCTTTGCTATACCCTGCTTCCCTTCTCAACTCATTTTGTGTCCGGCCCATTTGTTAACACAAGCTGACCACTGAGTTAATCACAGCCAGAGCTTTTTAACTCTAACCGACCGCCCACATCATTACACTATCACATTATCCATTTAGCCAATCCCCTCCCCTGTAGCTGAAATGAGAAGTTGGTCAAACTTTTTCCAGCCCAATAAAAGGAATCTGATTCTTGTGAAATGAGTGAATGAGTACCTGTTTAGTGTGACGATAAAGTGTGGTGTTTCTTGAGTCGATTGCGACCTGTATTACTGAATATCTGTCTGGTTAGCCGGGCTAGAAAGGAGCAGCCTGACACATCGGCCGGTCTCAGTTGTAATATGTTATTAATATGTTGTGTGGCCACCATCTCATCTAGTTTAAGGAAGCTATATATGTGACTCTCTGCTTGGCTTACATTACCAGACTAGTGAGCGTCTAAGGTCTAGGTTAAAGCCTGGGTCTCCTGTGTGTCGTTCTGTGCGTGTGAAAGTTAGAAGTACAATAATAGACAAGTTGACAGACAGACTGACAGCAAACAGGCATGCAGTGTGGTAGCAGTTACACAGAGACCATAGTGTCAGTGTTATCTATAATGAGCATTGTCTGGTCGGTATGTTAAACTTCAGTGTGTACAGTTGGTAGATCAGACATGTCAATGTCTGCTGCCAAATAGCCCTGTTGTTTTTCATCTGTTTAACCTTAATCCAATGTTCAAGTGTGTGTGAGGGTGTGTGCACATGTGTGATTCCTGGTGTTCCATGGGTGTTTTCCTTGGCACTGTCAGTAATCCGCCTAGCTCTGGACACGCACACGCACGCACGCACACGCAGACACTCACTCCACCAATGACTGTATTAGATTGCTAATCTCTCAGATCCCACAGCATGTGTGCACACGCATGCATGTGTGCAAATGCACACACACACTTTCTACATTGTGGTTTGAAACAGTGTCAGGTATGCAATGGTAATTATTACCGGGAGCCATCAGTTATGTGTGTCAGCATATCATTTTGGTCGCAGTCATGCCATTTTGTCAAATGTGCCTAAATGGCCATTTCTCCAAAGCTTTACTGCCAGCAGGATCAGACTCAAAAATAAAACCAGAACTCTTTTCTTGTTAGGTTCACTGTTAAGTAATTAATTTTTAAATTAATACTAATATGTGAAAATATCATCAGATTTATTCAGACTTTGAATTAAAATTCTGCATTCTGTAGTTTCTATATATTCACTAATCAGGCTCCACATCCTAAAAGACATGTATAGATACATGGCCTTCAGCAGGATGTGCTGAGGATGCCTACCTTCACATCATAGTATGCCTGATACTGATTTAAGAACAAACAAAAAATAAAAATATTAACAGATGTCAGTTATAAATATAATGTAAATTTCTAGAGAACAAAAACGTGAAAATTAACATAGTGACATAAATATATATGTTACATTTATATGAAGCAGCTTAATGACTTGATACCATGCTATTTATGTGCTTAATTCAAAAATCATCAAATGAGAAAGTGCTAAAAGGGCGCATAAAAGGTGCCAATTATTGGTGCCGTTATTTTGTAGAGCAAGATGAAGCCACATCATCTACACTCCAGGTAACATGCCACGTTTCTCATCCTGACAATAGGAATTGGACAGGGTGTCCAAGAATGTTGGTGGTTAATCGCAAGCCTCTGTCCTCCAATGTCTAACACAAGAACAGTTTGCACATGACAGCCAGAGTGTAGAGCACAAAAGAGCAAATGAAAAAGAAAAGTCATAGGTGCACATAGGTCAAACAGTCTAGACACTGTTTATGTCTGAACAGTTACACCTGTGGGCATTTTATGAGTCTCCAATCTATCCAGTCTACCTGAGTAAATGCTGTGCCACTGTAGTACCTAGTTGTCATAATAAAAATGTTTCAACTATACAGTATACCATGTTTAAGGCAAAAAGCCACAGCAAGCAACAATGAAAAAGAGTATTCTACAGCCCAATTTTTCACAACAGTAACATGAAGAACAAACACACTTAGGTTTTGAATAAACTGCACAACTGGGGTCATGCCCAAAATCTTCCCTGAACACACTGAGTAGTCTGAATGGTCCATCTCAAAATTACATATAATAACCAGCCCGGCATAACACCTGCAAAGGTTAACACATTCTGAATTGGTTGAACAAATATAGCATCAAAACTTGGCACAGGCGTGAAATAAATTGCTACAATGGCTCTGCATTATGTTGTGAGACACCAGTGATTTGTTTTTGTTTTTTTTCATTAGTCTTTTAGTGTCAATGGATCAGAAAGAAACAAACATGCACCACATGGTAACACAGTGAAAACCAGAATTTTGACTTCTGTTTAGTTCACAGGACTCCCAGACAAATGACAGAGACACGTTGGCTTTTAGTCATTCCTAATTTCCTGTTGCTCTCTCCTCTCTCTGTGTTTCCCACCGTCTCTGAAAACCGCTGATTGTCAGTCTCTCCCATGCTTTATCACAGTGTGTACGACCTTATTCTGCCTTCCCAGATTGTTGTTTAATAGGACCCTTCCTCCCTGGTGAAAAGTGATAAGCTAATGGTTACAGAATTGCTCACCATTTAGCAGCCGTACTTGTCTAAAGAAAAGAGAAAGAAATGATGGAGGACTGTTATGAGTTTCAAGCGAACAGTGTTTCCCTAATTTTCACGTCATGCATAGATTAATGTTTCTTACGCATGTTTGTAATTTTAGGAGAGGCCAGATGATTGGCTTGCTATTTCTGTGCTGATTGGCTTCGCAGAAGGTGGTTGATTAATGCAGAGAACCTACTCTGTCAATTTAAATGTATTTGAATAGATACATTTAAATTTGAGCAGATCTTATTATTGTGTGGTTTTGCACCAAATGCACAATCAGTTAAAACTCTTTAATTCACCTTCCCTTGTGGGACATGAGCCGTATTATAATTGTGACCATATTTTTTCAAGTTTATCGTGCATTCCTTGAAGTTTATTCAGACTGCAGGAACAATAGAGACAGGAAATAGCAAGGGAGTGCTGGAAATTGGTTAATGCGAGAGTAAATCTGTAATGTACGAGGAGTAATCTTGTGATATGTATTGAAAACATGTTTTTTTACCTCTGTCAAAGTACAGAAAATGGGATGTGTCTAGTATTATAGGCACAGAAAATTCTTGTGGCCTTGCAGATGCTTCTGCTGGAGCCTCCCACTAACGCCGCTCTTCTCCACATTGAGCCGCCTTCCTCTGCTGATTACTTTAGTATCCTCTGGCTGCAGGCCTGAAAATGTGTGTTTGCGTGAAAGAGAGCGAGAGGGCGAAAATGAAAGAGTGTAAGTGTAAAAGCAGGAGAGCCATCTCTGGTTGTTAAGGATACGTTCCCTCTACACTTGATTGAGAGAGGCTTACTGTCGCTCTCACCCAAATAGACGCACGCACTGACACACACACACACACACACACACACACACACACACATACACACACACAAAGAGGATTACTCTAGTTTACTGATTCAAATGAAAGAGACCGCTTTGTTTGTAACATTAGCCGACTATTAGGTTACCCAACTGTAAACGTAATGCCCACTTACTGGTGACCTTTCCTCTTGCACAGCTGATGTGTGTCCTGGACTATGAATGTGTTTTTAAAACTGAATGTTTGTGTGTGTCCAGTTTGCAGATGTTGTGTGTGTATGCTGAAAATCATCACATTGTTTTTAATATGTTAAATGGAACCTCTGAAGAGGCTGTTTCTGCTTGGCCGCATCTGAAAACCTCACACCTCCTACTATCATGTGTGTGTATGTTTGTGTGTGTATTGTGCATCTAAATGTGTATTCTCGTTCTTTACACAGATGTCCTTCAAATGGCAGGCAGCAAGCAGATTGCACTGGGAGAAATGGCCACAGGCCCATAAAACACACACACACACACACACATACTAAAACTAGTCCAGGCATTTAAATGGCCGTCCCAGGGGCTGACAGATTGCAGCTGACCCCTGATAGTACTGTATACTATTCCTCTATCAATCTTCTTTCTTACCCGTCCATGCAATCCTCCCTCCCTCTCTCTTCTTCTCTATTTCTTTGTGCTCTCTTCTTCACTTCCTCACCTTCTCATTCAATTGATTTTTCCTCTGACTGACACACACAAATCTTAGACTTACATACAGTACATACAGTATGCCCTTGTCCAGGTCCAAACTCTGTCGCTTGGTGCGTAGGTATGAGTAGCATCATAACCAGTGAGAGGGTGCTGAGAGATGCTCAGTGTCACCTTCTTCTCCGATCTTGGCAGCCTGTCCTCCACTTTGGTGTGGAAAGAGAAAAAATGTCTTTAATTGCTCCACTTTAGAGTTGGTCTGGTTGAGGCACTTAAAGGACAGATACAGAAACTTGGCTGACACATAATCAGTGAAGTGCATGGATTCTTGTCATACAAACGTTGACTATAAAATACAGCTTAGATCAGGGACAGGATGGGGGTGTGGGTACACGGTGATAAACTCAGGCAACAACTACAGTAAATGAAGGTGAAATGCCTGCTTGTAATTGTTGAGCCAGTGCACACAGAAATCAATAGTGTTGATGATGAAAAGGATGGTAGGCTTGATCTTATCGATAGCAGCACTGTGGCTATAGACTTGCCCTCAGCTGAAGCTCTGCCAGGTGCATGCTAATGACAGCCTTTCAATGATAAAAAACACAGTTATCTGTTTAAATACTGACCGTACAGCAAATGGTCGGAAATTTCAATTTACTGTAATAACAAAAGAAAAAAGAAAAACCCTTGTCATAATTTATGTTTTGGGTCTGTATGTGTGTGTGTGTGTGTGTGTGTGTGTGTGTGTGTGTGTGTGTGTGTGTGTGTGTGTGTGTGTGTGTGTGTGTGTATATGGGTCTCTGTGTGTCTACTGTACAATAACAGACTGCTCAAGGCCACGCAAAAGGATCTCAGAGAGCCCTCACCTAGGGAAGAGAAGAAAGGGAGAGGAATGGCTGGTGAGGTGGGAATTACACAGAGGCAGTTTGTGCTTAATGCTTGTCACTGTAGGGCCCTTGGGTGGCTAGGTGGACTCAGCGAGTTTCAGTTTCATGCCTCTTTCATAGATGGGGTAATACAATCAGAATGGAAATACTATGACCTGCACTCTATCTGTGAACACTGCTTAACACAAAGTGCAACCAGTAGCACAATAATATCAAATAACAATGGAGCTGCTGGCATCTGTAATACAGACTCTGGACTAGTCAGTAACAAATACTGTTATTGTTATCACCTTATTTCAACCTGTAAATCTAACACTCCCAGAAGGTACATCTTCCAACATTTCTCCAGTTTTTATAGGTTTGAATGTATATTTTGTAACAGAAGGTCAAACGTTATGCTAACAAGTGAGTTATTTTCAATCATTTAAAGCAGTGGTTAAGTGCATCAACCCTACATGTTTTATTACATTTTGATCAGTGTTGTGATGGGCAGATGGAGACTACTAGAACTACCAGAAAGATGAACAATGGTCTACAAAAATATGTGTGTTTGTTCATTTGTGTGGGGGTGTGTCAGAGGTCCATATCCATTACAGCAGGAAAAAGGGGTTTCCAAACAGGCCCAGGGTGACTCAACATATAGACAACTGGAAGCTCCTTATTTGCAAGAAATATTAAATATTTATTAAACTTACCATTAAACAACAGCACACACTAATCAAAAAGATGTTCCCTCAAGAAGGGTTGCCATCCTATCTGCATACATGCTACAGCCTTTTTGAAATTTGTCCCCATGCTTTTGTGTATGTGGGTGAATTCGAAGGTTTAATAAATTTCATTTTCATTTTTGGCAAGATAGAAGCTTTCTGTTGTCGTTATTGTTATAATAGAGTAATCAGGTAATTCAGTCTTTCCTCTCCTTACAAGACCTGTCTCAGTCTGATTTGCTGTACCCTACTCTACACAGTACAGTGCATCGTTTATTCTTGTGTACTTGGGGGTTTCACTTAGGATTCATATTATGTGAGTGTGGGCAGGAATCTTCACATGTAAAAGATTTTTCATTGCGAGTCAAAGCCTTAGATCATACATTATCTGTTCTCTTCACCTGTAAATGAATGTTACCCACATGAATTTTGTTCACTTCAAGCTTGGTTGCATTGATGTGGATGATGACACTCACACACACACACACACACACACACACACACACACACACACACACACACACACACACACCGTTGACCTTGGTCACTTTTTGGGGACATTACATACACTTGCATTAATTTCCTGGAAACTTACCCCAACCCTATCCCTTACCACTGACCCAAAAGTCACCTTTTTCCCAATTTGGGACACAGCTTTTGTCTCCAATTGGACAAGTCGTCCTCAATTAAATGGTCTTTACTTTGAAATTTGTCCCCAAAAGTAGACTTTGACTGACAGACACACACACAAAGCATGAGCTTTCTACTTCCCTGGTTTTTTAAGTTTATACATCTTTGAGTGTGTGTGTATGTGTGTGTGTGTGTGTGTGTGGGGGGGGGTGTGGGTGTGGGTGTGGGTGTGTGGGTGTGTGTGGGTGTGTGGGTGTGGGTGTGTGGGTGTGTGTGTGTATGTGTGTGTTTGTCACACATGTTTGCAAATGCATGCACAGGCATGCGTGTCAGGAGTGCTCATTAAAATTGTATGGGAGCTGATGCTGTACTCCTGCTCCAGTGCTCCCATTGCCACAGAGTTCTCCACATCTTGCCAGGTAATCAGGCGGGTGAACACATACAGCCCTGCCTCCTCGACTGCCAGCAGGCTGGGTTTAAGGCCGTACAAACAACCACTGCAGCTACTTCAGCCTGTCATGTTCATGTTCACTCTTGAGCATTTACATAGAAGAAAAGAAGGATTAATCTCAGTTTTGTTGAGTGCTGACTGAATTGATGGGACCTGTTAATGCTAATGTAACGTTTCTTGTTTTTCTTCGCTGCTTTTTGTCACCCCTTCCAAATCTCTTTCTTCTCTATCCTGTTCTCCACCACCCCTAATGCTTTCTCCTCCTCTGTCTCCATTTGTCCTCCTGCTAGGGGAGCACCTGCGCATCTGTCCCCAGGGCTACACCTGTTGTACTAGTGACATGGAAGACAACCTGGCCGTGCTGAGCCGCAGGGAGATGGAGGGACTTCTCAAAGAGGCTGGACGATCCTTGCAGACCTCACTCACTGGACAGTACAAGGCCTTTGATGGTGAGTTTTTGTATTCTCAGTAAGTGTATAAGTTAAAGTGTGTAACTTTTTGTCTTTTTTTCTGTTTCTCATGTTCTCGTTTTTTACTCCTTTGAGCATAAGATGGGGGATAGCAGAGCTGATAAAGGGAAGAGAGAAGTGTATTTGTGTTGGGGCCTTGAGATCCAAAAACCATCTGTTGTTGACTTTGTCCTCTGAAGACGATAGCTGAGCAATAGACTGGGGTTAATCGGACTATAATACGTAACATTTGCTGCCCCACGATCAGTGCAATTTTGCTGGATCCACCCATTCTTATTAAAAACATCCTGACTTTAGAAATCTAGTCCCTGCTTTTACTGTTTCATATGTGGCTACAGAAGTAGTTGAATCTGGCTTATTCCCAGGATTAGACACAAAATGTGTGTCTAAAGTTTTTGTATTCTCAGTAAGTGTATGAGGTGAGTGAGAGAATGAGAATGGAGAAAAACATGAATAGGTATGTCAGTGTCGTTTATATTTTGATGCCATATGCAAGGACCAAGTTTTGGGTGTTTTTATGTCAGTTTCGTTCAGCACATTTTCTTGCCAGTAGTGGTATTTCTCATTCCACCTTTTCACTCTAGGCATGCCTAGTCTACACAAAAATACACACACGCAGACTGACAATAAATGTAAGAGATAAGTTGGAGCCATTTTATCATGGGTGAAGATTGATGCAGAGCATTGATCTACTGTCATGCTTCAGCAGAGGAGGTTAGCAATGTCTTGCAGTGGTGTTGTCAGAATGTCAACTTTTGTCTTTTTACTTTGTTACCAATACAAATAACACTTTCTATTTTTGTTTATTCTACAAGAGAGCAAATTTTGATTAAAAGTAAATGGGATCACGATAGATCACAACCTTCTGTTTAAATAACCATAAACACATTTTATACGTTTTTATATTTACATTGGGCTAGGATTTGAAAATTTGACAATATTACAGTGACCATGACTGTGACAACATATTTGCCTATTTCATAAAAGAATTGGATTCTAATTAATTTAATTCAACTGAATCAGAACCAAATAGTCTGAATCACAACTATAAGTTTACTGTTATTCTTAATAATATGAAATTGTATCAGGACTTAATTGCAGTGCTCCAAGTCTGAGAGAAGAAATGAGAGAGACAGAGAGAAAGAGAGGGGGATTTTCAATCTTAGAACACTGGCGCACCAAGGCAATTATTTGTGTCTAATGACCTGCTCCAGTTAATGGAAGGGTGTCTCTGTGCTCCACTTGTTCCCCTTGGCCAGTTGGTGACAATGGATCTGTCAGCTGGGGCTTTGAGCTTGGCTAGTTAGCCTGACCTTTTCAGATCACAGTGATTACTGGCTGAGTGACATTTGTTTACTCCTCTTCTGTCGCTCTGTGTCCTTCTTCGCATCGTCCCTCCTTTTCACTCAGTGTGCTGTTATTGCCATGACAAAAGGGAAACAGTCATCCTGCCAAAACACACAGAAGTACAAATACAAACACACACACATACACAGACACACCTCTCTAAGACATACAGATTTTCTCCGAAATAGTTGATGTCGTCCTGCAGTTGTTGAACTATCGCATTTTTCAGGAAAACACCTCATTTAGCACAGCAGAAGTCAGTAAACAGTATAGACAACAGACACACACATTCAAGCAGCACTCAGCTGCGACCTCTAAACATTCTAATGATGTGCATCCAGAAACTCGTAGATAAACACACACAGAGACGCAAGTCATGATCGTGGTAACTTGTGTTGCCTTACAATGAGGTCATTTGGAGCTTGTTTTTGTTCACGTACTGTATGGTTGCCAGACAAGTTCTTGCATATTTCTGATAGCTGATAGCATCTTTTTTGTTGACCTCAAATCTAGCCACACGTGTGCTCTCCAAAGCTAACCCACTCCTGCACTGTTCAACTTTGTCTTTTTTTCTGTCTCTCATGTCCCCTTATTTTACCCCTTGACTTTGTCCTCTGAAGACGATAGCTGAGCAATAGACTGGGGTTGATCGGACCATAATACGTTACATTTGCTGCCCCATGAACAGCGCAATTTTGCAGGATCCACCCATTCTTATTAAAGACATCCTGAATTTAGTTTCAGCTGTTGGAAAGTGCAAAGTAAAATGACTTACTTCATTTAAAAACTTTGGTAAAACAATTACCATTGAACTGAGCCATCACCAAATGTAGTCCCTGCTTTTACTGTTGCATTGTTGAATCTGGCTTATTCCCAGGATTAGACACAAAATGTTTTGTAATATTAAGGTTGATATTGATGGTTATAAATTTGTGAGGATTAGCTGTTTCCTAACCACATCCAGAGCAGAGATTTTTGTTCATATGGCTGCAAGAGACTGCAGTGACATTGTACCGTGCTGCCAGTTACTGAACATCTGGGTGTGTTTAGCAGGGTGTGGGCTAGCTAGCGCCATGTGGCTAAGTGTAGGGTGTTACTGTTCCAGCCCAGTCAGGCTAGGCCTTTTTAGGTCCAGGGACTTTGGAAGAAGCCCCAACCAAGCCACAGATTAGAGGACCAGCATGCTCACATACAGCTGTCTCTGGACCTGAGAGTGTGTACACTGTATATATGTGAGCACGCAGTGTGTTTAAATGCATGTGTTTGTAAGTTTTCAATTCAGAGTGTGTCACTGTGTGAGTGACTGAAATGGACTTTGTATACAGTATGTGTGTATGTGGTTTGCACATGGTATTGCAAATCTCTTTGCCGTCATTCATTTTGTGTAGAGGGGTATAAGCTAAACAATATATAATGTTAAACAAACATGCAACACAATTTGCTAAGGAGGAAAAATTTAACAAAGAATTTGGGTAAAGGAGAGGACAGAGTGAAAATGACGGATGGAACGGATAAAACATACATAGAGCACAGACGAAGATAAGAGATAAACAGGTAGAAAAGGAGAGTGTTAGCCAGAAAAAGTGTGAAAGAGATAAACAGAAAAAGAGAGATGGGGTTACATATGAAAGTAAGAGGGAAAAGGTCAGAGAGTACACAGAGAGTGATAGCACCAAAGGGAGCAGTGCATTAGATGGCAGCCAGGTGTGTTAGACAGACGGAAGACTTAAACCTGGCTTGTGGTGTTTGGCCTAATGGTGACTGGCATCACTGACATCTGGATTCACTGTGTGCATATGTGTATGTGTTCACTTGTACTACTGCCAAATATAACTTCATGCAAAGGCATACCTTTTACTTTGTACAAAGGGTTATTCATTTACTCTTTATTTAATATTAGAGTGGCAATCTCGAGGATTTCAGTCCTGTTTAATTTGGGACACTTGTAGTCACTGGTGATAACATCAAATGCGGTTAAATACTACAGGTCTCAGAATTCTGGGGCCAGCAAAACAAACTATTTTTGTTTTAATAAAGAAGTCAGACAATCATTTGCCTTTTTCCATCATTCTGTGAGCAATCTGATTTTATGCTCAGACACACAACATGAGTCTGTGAACAGCAGGGCAAAGTGAAAGGAGGGGGTGAACTCGCTGAGAAGTTGGACGTTTTTGCTGGGAATGTTGGCACAGACACTCAGTCTGTAATACTGCAAATATATATGAATATTGCAATACTTTCATCAGTGGGCCATAGGCTCAGTCACCATTGTGTTACCTTATTCGGCGAGAGATAGTGACTTAACAAACATTTATTTAAAGGAAAATCTTTCAGATTGCCACTTTAAGATCAAAAGGAAAAATTATTTTACTAAATTTCCTACCTCACGTAGCTGAATCCTTGTTACTTTTGAGTCTAAATTTTGTTTGTATAGTACGTAAAGCACTTCATGATTCTGCATGATTCTGCATACAACAGTAAATTCCTGTCCTGATCCCACTCAATTCAAAATTTGTGGTCTTCCAGCACCAGGGTTTTGACTGTGCTTTCATTGAAGAAAAGGTCAAATTGTGATCGCAATTTCCCATGGCGATAATTAAAAAATTATACCTCTTCCGTCCTGTGTGCCTGACCTCTTCTTTAATTTTGTATATAGCTATGGCAGTCAGACTTAAGAGTAGGAAAGGTAAGAGTAGTGAAACGATTTGTTGATTAATCAGTTAGTTGATCATAGAAACTATTTTGATAAGTGATTAATCATTAAAGTCATTTTCCATGCAAAAATTCCTTAGATTGTCCGGTTCCAGTTTCTTAAATGTGAGGATTTGCTTCTTAATTTGTCTTAAATTAACTGAATATCTTTGGGTTTTGGACCTCTGGTCAAAAAAACAAGACATTTGAAGATGTCACCTTGGGATTTAGTAAATTGTGGTGTTTTTCACTGTTTTTAGTGTATTATCACATGACATAATTTCAGATTATTTTCTTGTTTTTTCAAATAGATGGATGAATATGTAGATAAAGAGAGTACAAGTCAAAGAAACAGATTTTATTTTGATCTTAACACAGGTCTTGTGTCATCAGCACAAACACAGATTACACACATACGTGCACTGGCACAGAGTATTTATGAGCAGCCAAAGGCTTATTGGCCAGTGTGTTCCAGCCCATTTCAGTGAAAGGCAGATCAGTGGTCATACAGCTTAATCTGATTTGAAGAGTACTGGCTCGCTTGTTTATGGGCAGATTTCTAGATGACCAGGCACGACTCACTTATTTATTCATTTAAGTAGCGCTCTGAACATCTCCCAGCTGGCTTGTTAACTAATGCCAACTCCTCCCATGGAGATAGACTGAGGGGTAGCAATCCATGAGAATGACATCAAGTACATCCAAATGTATCCCGTCAGACTCAGGAAACAGGCACCAAACTTGGATCTAAGGACAAGTCTGTAATGCTGTCAGATAGCAAGCAGTAGCCTGCTGTATTGCTTTTCAATTAATGGTATGGCAGGTAGCTCATTGGGAGTTCTGTCACCGAGAAAATATGTACTTTAATCCAAGTAAGAACAGCTTTGGTAAGAAGCAAGTGAAAAGACATGCATTTCTAGGTTAAAACTAGAATACATTTGAGTATATGACTTTAGTTGTGTAGTTAGGACCTGATACACATGAGGTCTTGATATGAGGGGGACAAAGTATTAAAAACACCTATCACTATAATGCAATACCTAATAAACTAGCATTTCAGTGTTTTCAACCAAATGTAGCCCAGCATTCTTTTCTTTGCAAATTAAAATCACAAAATCCGTTTCCCAATCCATGATTGGACACTGGTAACACATTCTACATCTGTGTTACAATGTTCCTACAGTTAGGCAACAGATCTGATTCACTCCCATCTCCCAACACCCACTGTCTAATTTCCTGCTTTTAGGGTCACCTCTGATGATGTCATGACAGACAAGGACATCTGTTCCCATTGTGGTGCTTGATTGGCTCATTTTATCCGCATGCAAATCACGTCAGTGGGGACCTGGAGTACACTGGCCTAATTATGCCAAACACATTACTCGATAGGAACGGTGGCGCCTTGGAAGGATAATATGAAAGCGAAAAAAAGCAAGACAGAGAGAATGGGAAAGAAGAATGGAGTGCTGATGGGGGAACAGTGGAAAGTAAGTTTAGATAGAGGGGGGAAAAAAGAACAAAATGATAGTGAGGGTAAGGAATGGTATGGAGTTTGGGAGGAAATAAGCAAGGAAAATAAGCTGAAAAAGAGAACCAGATGGACAGAGAAAGAGACAGGCATGGGTAAATGGCGCATAAGGCCAGCCAGGGAAAGTCAGAAGAGAGACAGAAAGAAAGTGGAATAAAGGCATCCACGGAGAGCCTGTTGATAAATGACATACATTATGTGATGTGTCAGCTTGTTTAATATAGGGACCTTATAATAGCATCTAAATGCTGGCTAAGGGGCTTGCAGAGCTCCTGGGGCACAGTATGTGTGTGATAAGTGTTGTTATTGATGGAGAGTCAGGCTGACACATAAACAGTCTAATGACTCCCAGATCATCATTCAGTGCATTCAGGACAACAGTGTTTGTTTGTGCTCATTGCATTTATTTTTTCATTGTCCTTGCACAGGTGGGGAAATACCAAAGGGAAAGGCGGAGGATACTGGGTGCTTGTGGATGGGGGGTGGTTGTAGTCAAAAAAGCAGACATCACAAAACCATTTGGTGCCTGCTAAAGACGCTGGGGGGGGGGGGGGGTGACAGAATAAGGCTAGACTCGCTGTGCCTGAAACATCAGGTACAGCTCTGTCTCTATTAGTCCAGTTAGTTAGTTAGTTAGAATGATATCTCAGAACCTCATGAATGTATTTCAGACAAATGAGGTAGAAAGCACTATCATGTTGCCATTTATAAAACACTTTACATTTGAAATGATCACTTCTCAACCAGAAGGCAAACTTTAAAAGTAGGATTCCTGGCTTAAAGACAAGACTATCTGAATAGGCCATATCCATTTTGACCAAAAAAGATTTACTGCAATTTGAATTTTTTGGTAAACAGTTTTTTTTCACCAGTTCTACACATTTCATGCATGGCCAAATGTTTCTCAGGAAGTATGTACTTTAAACCAAACACAGGTGACAGATTCATGAAGTCTGAGCAATCCTGAAAAGTGTAATGGCATTTAGCTTGAATTAAGCTCATCTAAAGTTGAATTGCCATAAATCAGTAGTCCTGAGTTTGAGTCCCATGAATGTTGCACAGTTCATTCTTGTACAAACACCTAATATTCCCAGACAGGATATGAATACTCTCCAAAAGGCATGGCAGCCATCAGCCAGTAAACATGATTGGGTATGTTTATGTAGATCATATCCAGATGCAGTTTGAAATGTTCTATTATTAAAATAACAAATTTGGAGGAGTGTACAGCCTTGGCAGAGAGACTGTATGTGCTCTCTGAGTGTTTTCTAGTTTTATTTTTTAGTGCAGCCCTGCCACCTGATTTTCTCCTCCTCTTCTCTTGGCATATGCCTCACATTTGCTCCTTCTCTCTCCCTCCGCTCTGCCGGAGAACCATCTAGCTAGTATGATCATTCAGCAATTGTCAAATGGTAAATAGAATTAGGGCTTTCAGATATGAAAGAGATGTACAGTTGCTGCTTTTTCAGGCTATTTTTCCTTTCTTACTCCCTTTCATTCTTTCACTGATCTTCCTATTCTATTCAATCCTCCCTTGTTAGTGTGTGGTGCACTGCCAAATCTCAGTTGATCTGTCATGTTTTTGAGCTAGTTTGCTATGCATGGCCCTTTATTATATGTGACGTAGTGCATGAGCCTCTGTGAGTACAGTATGCTTATGTATACTTAGGCACCGGTAAACGAGTATCTGCTTTCATTTTTCTTCCATTTCATTCTCCTGCAAAATACCTTGTAATTCAAAACTGAAACTTTTCCCAGAATTTAGATTGTATATTTTCAGTCCTCGAGCATGGTCCCTAAGTGCTTTGAAAAATTTCCTGCACATGTGAGATAATGTTAACTGCCAATTGGAGGAAACAAATACCAAAATGAGTTTTCACAGGAGACCAGAGTTAGAAGTTAGGTGAGAATAGACAAATCCTGAAAGAACTGATTACATAATCACTGAATTTTAGATCAGGTTGTTCAAGCCAGTGGTATGAGTTCCACAGACAGTGGCAAAGTTGCCAGACCCGCTAAGCCCTCTGTATGAGAAAACAGATTCTGGATTAGTCCGGAATAAGTACCACAAGCCTCGGTCAGTTAATGCCTCTGTGTGAGAAAGTAACTCAGGATCAGTCTAAACCTCAGTAAGAGTGATTGGCAGAGGAGGAACGTCAATGATACCTCTGTGTTACACAGAATCTCTTGTCAATAACACAACTCGACACAGGAGACAGAGAGAGAAGGGGGAGGACTGAAGATAGAGAGACAGCAGAGAGTCAGAGATGGCGCGTGAAGGTAGAGGGTACTTGGTCTGGTGTAAACTGTACTGACTGTACTGACTGATAAAAGACCAAGGGAGTGTAGAAGAGGTTGAAATAGTTGAGAGTAATTTTACGGTATATGAGGGTTTGGGAGCACTCTATTTTATGTGGGTGTGTGTTTAATCAGATTTAGAAGCAGTGGGAAGGAGAATGTAGGAATAGAGTTAAAATAAGCCTCTGACATGTCAAGGTGGCCTGGATGTGAAGCTCAGAGTGATTACAAATGAAATCATTAACTCCCCTCTCACCGCAGGAAGAAAGTCATTAAGACACACACGCTTGACTTAGCTTGTTCTTAGCTTGTGTGTGTGTGTGTGTGTGTGTGTGTGTGTGTGTGTGTGTGTGTGTGTGTGTGTGTGTGTGTGTGTGTGTGTGTGTGTGTGTGCGCGTTGGAGAGAGAAAATGAATGAAAAGCAGAATGTAATAGAGGTAGAATGTGGCGAGAGAAATTTTCCTAATCTACTGTCACATTAAAGAAAAATGTGTTGCCGTTAATTATGTATGAGAGTATGCAGTCAGTGTGGTTTGTCTCTGTAGTAGAGCTGATAAATATTATCATGATATCGAAACTGATATCTCAATATTGAACAAAATATTGCAAATTATATACAAAATAACATATGAAACTGTCAAACCGACGTTCAAAATGACCGTGTCCCATTATTGTGCATTACATCGGACGGAACTCAGTAGCTCGGCTTGCCTGGAGTTATTCATCTGGACGACAAATTGTGGAAGGATGTTAAGATCATAGAATCACAATGTGATTCAACTTAAACTTAATACGACTATATTGAATTATAGCCCAGTCCTAGTCTAGTGACTATTATAAGTACATTCCATCCAGTATGTACACAGAGAGTGTCATATGCTGTACAGATTTGAAAGTACTTGAGGCAAATTTGTCATTTGTGATTCTGGGCTATAAACTCAAAATAAAAATGAAAAAACTCTTGCACACTGTCTTGCTTACTGTTGGCATATTTATTACAAACCTTCATCAGATTTAACTTTATACTGTAAATAAAATTGACTTGACTTGTCAAACAAATTAGAGATAGTACCACTATGCCTTTCTTGTGTGGTTCGCCATAGATAAAGGTCTTATGCTTTCCTGCTATATATGTTAAACTTGTTCTCTCACCTCTTTGTCCCCTTCACAGTCAATGTGCTCGGATATAAGAAATTAGGCGCCCTCTCCCAATACTCCTTCCCTGGAGAGTGGACGCTGGGGGAGAGTAGGTGAAGGTTAGGCTTTAAGGGATGATATCGGGTTGAGGGAGAGAGAACAGGGAAGGAGGGGCGAAGGAAGGGATGAGCTTGTGGCTCCTTGTGTCATGGAGACACAAACAGATGAAGAATGAGAAAGGTCATCTCCACACACAAAAGTACTTGCGCGCACGCACATACACAGTGGCTTTGTGTCATACTAATTATGATCATTATTCATTTGAGCTCAAGAGCAGAGGAGAACTGGACAGTGTGCTACCATTTACCAAGATCTGCCCTCAACATGTGGTGATCCCTCAGCACTTAAAAATACATGCCCCAAACACATTGTGGCTGTAAATAGAAAGGTGGATAATTCATTTAATGGAGAAAATAACTTAATCACCTTAATGAATATATTTCTGCTGATGCCCATCTCACTTAGCCAGGCTTCAGGTATTTTTACAGTATGTGTGACAGTACACATCAGCATTGGATTCTAGTGGGGATTAAAAGCAAAGCTGCATCTGTCACAGCAGCACCCTGTCTTTCTGTCTGTCTGCCTGCCACTCTCTAGTCTGAATGGCACATGTGGGGTTTTTTTTGTCTTTGATCCATATGTGTCTGTGTGTACATGTGAATGTGCTGTCACTTTCAAGTCAGTTTCTCTGCATACATGTGTGTGCATGTGCCTTTCTGCTGACTCCTGAAAGTATGATTTTTGATTGCTGGCTTGCACAAATACAAGTTCATCTGTGAGTGACATAGATACAACTCTCCTGGTGCCTTGAGGCTGGCCCAGAGTTGTGATTGCAGATAGTTTGAGTGACAGGAGGTCAGGCAACGGGGGAATGATGTGTCTCCCAGTCAGGAAGTCTCGCTACTAAACAAAGGTTGGACATTGGCTGCTGCATGTCAGAAGCATTTTTCTCACAAAGCATTATAATCTAAGAAATGATTTGCGCACAAAGATGTAGGCCACACACCAATCATTAAGTTGCCATTTGTTCTATGCTCTGGTTTATAGCTATACTGAGGGCCTTACTAGAAACATCTTCTCTATCCTGTTAAAAACGTTTGTATCAACCGTTTCTCTCCTTTAGAAAATGGGCTTTGTTTGCCTTTATCCTCATTTCTTTAAAATATCACACAATTTGAACCTGGTCCCGCACCATTCTTGTCATTGTGGGGCTTAAAACAATAATAAGGTGATATATCAGTAAAATACAGTGTTAAACCTGAAAAATGAAAAATTGTATTTACTTATATCAGTAAAAACAACAAAATTTTAAAAAAGCCAATTTTAATTCTTAGAGATATCTGTCCTTTGTTGCATTTTTAAAACCCTTACAAGCACATATTTATGCCCAGAGCTCCTTGTATATGCTTTGAAACACAAGTGTAGATCAAAAAGCATTTGATTGACAACATTACTATAACGCTGGTTTAGAAATAATGCACACTGATATTAGTCTGGGCACGAACCCAACTGAGGGAAATGTCAGAGGGCAATTGGTCATGGCACCAAACAAGACTGTGGCTGCAGAAGAAGGAACATGACCTTATGTGTCAGGGTGTAGAGCTTTCCAAACCAAAGCAAATATAAACTTGAAGAAGTGGCTTGATGTTTCCTAGATGACGCACATTTTTAAGATATACTGTAAGAAGTACTCACAAAGCACAGAATGACCATTAAATGTAGCAAAACCAAGAATTTGTAATGATGTATGTCTCAGAGTGGACTGAAAAGAGTCCTCAGAGGAAATATGTTTCTGCTAACATTCACTGCTAAATACATCTTTTCGAATCAATGGCTCCAATGAGAGTAGACCTTTTAGCTTGGAGTGTGTGAAAATGCCAGAAGAAACCAGTGAATAACAGCAGCGGTGAAGCAGGCCGGCTGGTGTTTATTAATGAGTGGGAAAGCAGAACAGAGATACAGTATCCTACAAGGCCAGTGCTTAGATAATGCCACGCAGATGGGTCAGGATGAGCTTAGCATATTAACATGTTATGTAACTCCAAGTGCTGTGATTGTTTTCAGGCCCTGTGCACATGGGTGTTGGAATTTTGCTACTGTATATCTTAACTTGGTTTTTCTATATGTTGTTGTTAGGGAAACTGTTAGAAGACAGGGTGTGTTTGTTTTTTGTTTAAATAAGATAGAGTGTGTGTGTGTGTGTGTGTGTGTGTGTGGTGAATGTTTGTGTTGATGTTATATTTTTAAAAACAGCTTGGTTTGGAGAATAAGCTAATTCCAGGCAGAGCGTCCCCTTTGGAGGCCGCAACCTTCCCTTTTCTCGTCTCCTCCTGATCTGGGGTGGTGGCAAGCAGAGATAAGACACCTACAAAGCAAACACTTCTGCAGACTACAGCTCTCCATCTCCCTGTCACACAAACACAATTATACACACACAGGCAGTCAAACAGATAAACATGCACATAAACACATACATGTCTACCAGGTTTGAACCCATTGTGTATGTGGAGATGCAGAGCAAATGTTGGCCTGAATGGATTGATGGTCCAGACACACCCACAACCTTCTGCTGTCATACTCTTGGCAGAACAGGTGTCTCATTTATAAACATTGTTTATACACAAAACGGACGTAAAAATGTTTATGTCACTGGCCACAGAAAAGCTGGGATTTATGAAAACAAACTGGATAGGTGAATGTATGCACATCAATGGAAAGTCACCCGTGACCCGTGAACTACGGTACAATGAGTTACCAGTTTTAGCTACATCTGGCCCATGTAATGTAATCCATTACAACAGTCTTCCATTCAATGACGTTTCTCATCTTAAAATGTTCAGCTTTTGTAGAGTCTGTTTTTGAGGTTGTAGTTATTAGTGGAGTTGTACTGGATTGCGTTATATAGTAAGATGTGTGTTACACCCTGTGTAACTGATGGAACATTAGAAACATGGGGATAGGGTTGGGATTTGTGGTCTGTTTCCCTTGTTTCCATGTGCTTTTTTTGTTTGTGTTTGTCTCAGTCAGACTTCACCATTCTTCAGCTCTTTTTTCCCCAAGACTGAAAGCCTGCCTACCTGTCTGTCACTCTGTCTTCTTGTTTGTTTACTTGACTGCCTGCCTCAGCTTTTACCTTATAACAGTAAATCCTTACTTGGAGCAGTATACACTGCAACCTGAAGCACTGTCAATTCTCTGACATCCCCCAGGGGGACAACTTCTCCTGCTTCAGCTTTAGATTCACTGACAGTATGAAGCAGTGTTGGTATCTAGCACAAAGCACTAAGGATAAGATAGTGAAACTGTAAAAAAAAAATATTTTTCTTTCTTTCTTCTTTAAGCACCCTGTAATGGTCCCTGAAATGTTGTAATAGTGATACTAGGAATCTAGGAATTACAGACAGCTTAATAGCTCTAAGAAGCTGACACATCTTTTGTTAATAATCATGACTTTTTTTTCCTCATCCTGCATTTAGGTATACATTGAAAAGTACACACTGTATGTACAGTGGGTGAGAACGGTAATTTGAGGATATGGAGAGAGAAATATGGCACAGAACAAAACACTACCACGCTGTGCAGTTGCTGACACTGTAAATATGTGTCAAAGGCACTTCATTCTTCTGTTTCAAAACCTTTGACTTAACTTTCTTTATTTTGTTTAAGGTTACTTCCTGGAGTTGCTGAACCGCTCTGCGATTGGGCTACAGGAGACTTTCACGGCAACTTGGGGTTCAGTCTACTATCAGAATTCCCAGGTCTTCTCTGACCTTTACACAGATTTGAGGAACTACTATCGTGGCTCCAATGTCAACCTGGAGGAGGTGCTCAACGAATTCTGGGCCAGGCTGCTGGAAAAGCTCTTCTACCAGGCAAACAAGCAGTATTTCATAGGTACACCTAAATAACAACCACAAACTAATTCATGGGTTAACTAATTAGATGTTTTGCCTGAAAACTTCCTTCACAATAGTGATATACAGTATATACTGTACTTAAGTAAGATAAAAAGCAGAAAATATGATACGACTTTGACACTGTTGATGATATTATCCTATTTGTTCACCTTGTTAAGATTTTGAGATTACTTTTTTTCTATTAAAGCATAATCTTTAGATGTATTTAGATTCTCTACTGAGATAAAGATATTAATGAATGTGTATGCTGGTTGCAGGTGAGGACTACCTGGAGTGTGTGTCTAAGCAGATAGAGACACTACGGCCCTTCGGAGACATACCCCGTGTAACGAAGATGATGGTCACACGCACATTTGTGGCAGCACGTTCCTTTGTTCAGGGACTGGTGGTCAGTGGGGAGGTGGTACGCAAGGTGTCCCAGGTAAAACCTCTCTTCCCACCCCCACCTGTTTTTGTTCCAGTTTCTTTCCCATTTTCTTCTATTTTCATTTTGCATGGCATCCCCTCCATCCAATAACTGTAACTTGTCTCTTTCCCTTAAAATTATAGTCCTGTTAAGCTAATATTCACTCCCACTACATGGTCGTTGGCATCCTTGTGTTAAGGTGTCTGCATTCATCTTTCCTTTGTGCTCGCCAGTCCTCCTCTTTGATGTGAACACCTAAACACTGACACACACACACACACAGGCCTGTTTGTACTACTCCGTGTGCATAGTAGCAGTGGCAGATCAATGTTGGTGCAAACCAGAGGCTCCATAAAGTATGGCCCATGGCTCAGACAATCAGCCCCTGCAACAAGAGTTAATGTCAGCTCCACACTGAAAAATGTTTCCCGAGGCCACGGGGAGGGTTAATATCTCCCAAGAGAAACCCCCCCCTCCCTCTGTGTATAAGGCAAGAGTATTGTTAAGATCAGAGCAGGACTGAGAAATCATTTCAGCTCCTGAAAGGTAGGTGGTCAGTATTGATGCACCAATAAAAAATATCTCCCATCAGACACTGGACAGGGAGTGTTGAGAGCAGTGGCCCTATGAGAAATATATGCATCCTTTGAGAGAACAGATGCTCCACCAGAGATGAATATTACAACACTTTCCTCGATGAATTATTACAAGGTCAGGCTGAATTTAAGCATGAAAAGACAAAAAAAGAGAGAAAAAAAGACAGATATGTTGTGGTGCTACTACGTGACTGCAAGGCCACACATTTGAATGCATGTCAGAGAAAAGAAATCTGTATGATCCTTTTCCCTTTCACTCCGATGTACGTGTTCTGTATAGCACTGTGGGTTGCACATACTGTACTGTTTGCATCAGAGAGAGATAGCCTGGCCTAGCATATCTTTCTCTGCTTCTCTTTGGCTCAGACATAGGTGCAACGTCTCACAGCTACAAAAAGGGACCTGAGGATGTGTCAATTAAGTACATGCAAGCAGCAAAGCCTAAGCACATCCACATCCACAGGGGAGCTAGTCCAGCTAAGCAAATAGTGGGTGAATAACAAGACACAGCATGACAGTGACAGCTAAAACTCCCTGACCTGGAGCTATAGCACTCATGCAACTATTCCAACATAGCCATACAGTAGACATGACATTTACTACTTAGCTTAGACTTAAGCAAGCAAACAGGGGAGTAAGGATCCGAATTAGCATGGGCAGCACGCTATGTTGAAATTGCTATTCATGATTTGTGACACACAGGTGTACCACTGGGCCAGCCAGAGTTGCTTACGACTCATGCAAGAGCTCTGCCAGCAAGGTGCTAAACTGATAAGCATCTCTCTTAGGAAAATTTCCATGTACACACTGGAGAACACATACACACAAGTTTATAAAGGTGCCGAAAAACACACAACTCATCATTCCATCATTCCCCTAAAACGATGCACATTTCCCAAGTGTGGTTACTTCCGAATACACATTTCCCAACTGATGGCATTGTGTTTGTGCTGAGGGACAGTGAGCGATGAGTTCATTAAACTAGGCTGGCTGGGCAAAATTTGTAAATAATTAGCACAGGTTTTATAAAGTTCCAGTCCAGCACTAATGTCCGGGAACTGGAGCCGCCGCCACTCTTTATGAGCTCATGGACTGCCTTATGCCCTATTTACACACACTCATCAAAAGTCTTTCTCAGGGAAGGAAAGAGCACACTGTATTGCAAGAACAGCCACTATGGACACACTTGGTCAATGTCTGTAAAAGGGAATTTCCGAGCTAGGTCCATTGAACTGTACAAAATCCAAGTCAAGGCCAGTTTGGTTCAGTTTGACTGAAAGAAGTACAGACTTCAACCAACTGTTCAATTTCATATTCAATTTCATACTCATAATTTGTGTGTCAGACTTTGTCGCTGTCTTCCCCAGCACACAGTCAGCACTGTGCTGTACTCACGCAGACTGGAACAGCCCTGTGCTGGGAACAAATGAGACAGTGAGAAAAGGCAAGAATGGAAGATAATAAAAGGCTGTGACGAACTCCAGGATCCTCTCTTGTCCCTATCTTACTGGTCTCTCAATCCTTTATTCTCCTTCCTTGACCAGTAAATTGTACTCCATCATGTCTGTTGATATTTCCCAGAGTTGTGCCCTGTGCTGTCCTCTGCCTCCTTTTAGTGTGAACAGCTTTGTATACTAATTTTGATCTTCGCTTCCCCCTCCTTTCCCCTGTCATTCTATCTTCGATTGATCGGGCCCTAATGAGACAACCACTCCTATTTATAGTCATGTTTACAGTTAAAGGGCCCAGTGACTGAAGATGTTTGCCGCACACTGCTCAGGTAGCTTTTACACTGCTTGGGCGTAAAGCAGTAGAGAATAAATCACAATTCTCCCCGTGTATATGTGTGCTCCAAATGTCTTCTGCAGACGTCTGTGTTTGCTACCAACTTAGAAGAAACATGACATGAATCCCTGCTATGCATTAGTTTGATTAGCCATGAAAAATAGGAGATATACTAGTGAGAGGTGATGAGAGAATATCCTGAAAGGAGGCTGGGAATACAATCCCAAAGCACAGCAGAGAGAGACTAAGATGCGTGGAAAAACTGAATAATTTGAGGGATGTTTTGTAAGATAGAAAAAGAGATCTCAGCGGTAAGATGCAGTCTTACTTTGTGGTGCAGTTAATTGCTCCCTTGCTTCGCCCCGGGCTACACCAGTTGCTGTGTCCTTAACTTTTTCCGGACTGTCTTATTCCCTCAGGTAGGGGAGTGGAGGAAGTAGGCCACGCGCCACATAGCTCACTCTGGAGGCAAAGAGTCTGGATCAGCTCGCTCTATAACACGAAGGGGAGAGATCGCTCATATATCCTTACTAATTACGGAGGAAAGACGAGCAGAGAGACGGAGGGAGAGAGAGAGAGAGAGAGAGACAGAGAGAAGAGTCTCAGGCTTGATTGCAACATAGAAGGTATTGACAGGTATTGGGAGCATAGTGTGTAGGTGAAGCAAGGACAAGTAAGGGTATGGGTGTTTAAAATGTAATACTATCATGTCAAAGAGAGTATATCCAACCTAAAACTTTCTTGTGATAGCTCCCGATAGGCCTGTACAGGGATGATTAGAATCAGGTCAGAGTGAGTGCTCTGTGTGTGTGTGTGTGTGTGTGTGTGTGTGTGTGTGCCTGTGTGTTTGTGCCTGTGTGTGTGCCTGTGTGTGTGTGTGTGATAAACTGATCAACAGTTTTGATAAGCAATTATTCAGTTAAGTAATTTATAAGGCAAAACTGCCAGAAATCTGCTAGTTTCAGTTTATCGGAAGTAAAGATGTGCTGGTTTGTTTGTTTTTATCTGTTTAATATATCTGTTAATTAATTCTCTTGTGGTTTTGGACTATTGGGTGGACAAAACAAGCTATCTCAATAGCTATCTCAATCTCAACTCTGGGAAATTGTGATGGGTATTTTTCACTAATTTATAATATTTTCATTTTTCAATTTTTTTCAATTCATGAAAATAAATCAATTTAAAAAGTCAACGAACTGATCCATAATGAAAATGATCCTTATTTCCGGTCCAAAGTCTACAAGTCTTGGTGAGTCACTGGGTGATTTAACAGCCCCTCCCTCACAGTGCCTGGTGCACAAGAGCTCCAAGGTTATTGAGTAAGTTGTCAAAATCAACCTCCAATTAACACTACAGAGGAGGTACCTGCTGTGTCATGTCTGTTGTGGCTGGCCTGGGATTCCCAATGTTAATACAGTATGGTTGATGTAACAGAAACTAGATTAATAACTGCATCTCCTTAATAAGTATTTCATTTTTTTTTAAATTCCCCTGCCAACGGTCCTTGGTGAATCTCTTAGCTTTTTTTAACATCCCGCTATCTCCCTCATTTTCAGGCATTCTCTCAGTTCATCTCTGCACACTCTCTTCCCTTGGTCTTCTCTCTCACCAAAAAAGCATTTGTCTGACTCATCCCTGGCTAATGAGTGGTAGGGTAAGCATGGGAGGAGGGGAGAAAAGGAGGGCAAGAGTGAGGATCTGACTCATGTCTCATATGACTTGAGATTAAGCCTGGGAAAGTGGTTACTGCTGTTCTGTGTCATTTATTTCACTTTATTCCTCCTTGTCCTCCTTGTGCAACTGGCAATAATTACCAAATTGGATTGATCTCTTTTATACGTCAGAGATACATTGACTAATTTAGGCTCATTATGTATTTTTTAATGTGGTTTTAGATTTAAGTTAGAGTCGAAACAGGGTCAAAATAAATTACTTTTGCCTTATGTGGATCAAGTACGATTAGATTAAATTTTAATGATCCTTGTGGGGAAACAGAACAGAAAACAATGAAGGCTGTTTGAAACGGCAATATTTTCAGCGCTGGAATCGAGGAAAGAATGGACATAAAGTGTGAGAGAAAGGGTAGGTCACAAAAGAAAATATGCTAAGTGCTATAAACTGCATACATTACTAAGATGCACACAAGGATAACACTATGAAGAAAAAGTGCTGCTTAGACTTAGACTTAGAACATTTAAATGTCTTCCAAGAGGCACAGGTAGTACAGCACAGAACATTAGACACATTAAAAGCACTTCAAATAAAGAGGAACAAACAATAATCCAAATCATCTTTAGCAGCCATCATAAATACCATCGCAGTTGAGGTAGACATTTAAAGTGCATATTAATAACTGTATACCTGAACATATAGACCATCAAAAGTACATTGATAAACAGAGACCACTATAATCCAAAATCATCAATGGCAGCCATCATAAATATCATCACAGTCCAGGCAGACATTTAAAGTGCGAATCAATAACTGTATACCAATAATTATAATTAAAATAAATAGTGAGTATACTGCACATCCCTATCCCATGTAGCACATCAACTACTCCATTGTATTCCACTTCCGCTTGTCCAGGTATTACCCCATTGTCCTCATGGCTACCATATCTTATTTAATTGAGTTATTGCCGTGGAAATAAGTAGCTGCCTTTGTTAATGCTGATTATATTTATCAGGGGACGAGGCCATGGTCCTTGGTCCTGAGAATTCAATTTTAGCCTGAATACGATCATTTTTACATTGAGGAGACTGTATTCTACACTAAACGATCGACAGGTCTGTAGAATGTTGTTTTCCCAGCTGATCTCTATTGTTGCCCCATTTCCACTGTATATTTGTTAAAACCTGGTTTTAACCGTGACTTTGCTGTTGCAAGAACGGTTTCCAGGAAAAGCATCAGGCTGGCCCAGATGTCGGCTTAGTGGAGCTTTGTATGTGTAACTGGGCTCGTTCCATCTCTCTCTCTCTCTGTCTCTCTCTCTCTCTCACAACACACACACTCACACACACTTCCTGAGGTTTTGCATGCATAGCTGTACTCTCTTGTGAACACAGCTTACTGGTATTAACCCAGTTTCACTTTTCACACACGAAGGCCCTTTCCTGGGGGAACAGCCTTGTGGGATAGAGAGAGAAATGGAGGAGGCAGGAAGGATGGAGTGAGGGACTGAGAATACTTGTATGAATGTCAGGGCCTTTTCATCGCTTGTAAAACAAAAAGGGAACTCTCCCAAAGTGGTTTCCAAGGAAACTGTGCTGAATGAAAGTCTGGTGCAAACTAAAAAAAGGTCACCATGGGAGGTGACCTCCTATGGTTCTGGAACTGTCATTGTCTAGATATTTACATCTTCACATCTTAGTAAATCGGAACATTTATGTTTATCATATATTTAATTCTCCATGTATGTATGTTTATTTTTGTCCTTGCCCTACCCCAGGTGCAGCTGAGCCAGGAGTGCATGCGGGCCATTATGAGGATGACTTACTGTCCCCACTGCCGTGGTATGGCCTCCGCCAGACCTTGCGCCAACTACTGCAGCAACGTCATGAAAGGTTGTCTGGCCAACCAGGCTGACCTCAACACCGAGTGGAGTCATCTGGCAGGTGGGCAGCACACTCACATTGACACATGCATCCAGTTCAGCCTCATGTCTGCTCAAAGCTTCACCTGACACATGATGTTACTTTGTGATGTGAATATAGCAGAATTGTTCAACCACCTTAATACATATGAAACGTTTCACACATTCTTCATGCTAACTGTACCTCCTGTCTTTGTAGAAACAATGATGCAGGTGGCTGATCGCTTTGATGGCCCGTCTGGTGTGGATAGCGTGGTCCTCTCCCTTCCCAATCGCATATCAGAGGCCATGTTTACCATGATGGATAATATACAGACCATCAACAGCAAGGTCAGAACACACGGTTGCAAATACATGCTTAGAGTTGTAAACAGCTGACTAAACCATACAGTCTGTTTTTGCTATACAGAATACAATGAAGAGTTCAGGAAAAAGATATCAAATGATATTGTGAGCGAAACCACAATTTTGCAAACACATGTCAACACCATCATAGCCACTGAATATCCCTGATATCACAATATTTGAATAGTACTGATCACAAATTAAACTGACCCTGCACTTACTGCTCTGTGCACGTGGCAACTCAATTTTGATTTGCATTTTGGTTAGGTACAAAGTGGAGAGCTGTACAGGTGTGTAACATACAAGACAGCCTTGACATCATTAGAATATACAGTATCAGCATGTGTGATGGTCTTACTTCAGTCATGACCGATCAAAATCACCTATTTCCTTGATTATTAAAACGGTTCACTCTGTGCCACAACTTTGACAATTTACTAATGGAAGAGAATCCATAAAATAATTGGCACTATACAGTGGCTCCAGAAAGTTTTCAGACCCCTTCACTTTTTGCACACTTTATTGGGTTGTAGATTTAATTGCGAATGGTTAAAATTGCAATTATTGCCCATCAGTCTACACTCATTAACTCATAGTGACAAAGTGAAAACATGTTTTTAGAAAGTTTTGCTAATTTATAAAAATCAAAAACTGATCAAAAACTCTTATTTACCAAAGTACTCTGCCCCATTGAACTCTCTGTGGATCTCTATAGAGAGTAAAATTGTGGTGAGGCATAGATCAGGGCAAGGGTATAAACATTTTCTTTCCAAAGCTTTGAGTGTTCTCAGGAGCACAGAGGCCTCAATCATTTTGAAATGGAAGAAGTCTGGAACAACCAGGACTCTTCCTAGAGTCGGCCGTCCTGCCAAACTGAGTAACCGAGCAAGAAGGGCCGTGGTCAGGGAGGTGACTACTATCAGGGTTGGAATCAAAATGAGATGACAGTTGTGAGATTGTTTGCTTATGTAGCCAAACATCAATCAAATGTGTTTGAAGCACACACACACACAGTCCTCATGAAGCAGATTACCAGATTACTACTTAGTTAGTCATTAATATTTAATGTTATGGTGAAATCCGAAAGATTTGAAAACAAATTTTCTGGGGCTTGTAAATATTCATATCACTGGGTAAAGCTTTAAAAATAGTAGTAAGGAAGTAAAAAAATCTGTACTGTCTAAGGAAATGCGACTTTGCAAACTAATACACATTCTTTGATCTAGGTTCCCAAAAAACATTTGGGCTTCACCCTGGGTCTCTGCTTACTATGCTATATCTTTGCCCCTGCTTTGTACTATTAACACCTATCCCGCTACTAAATTAATGCTGTTACAATGCTCCGTGTACCTGATTTCAACTGAGGGGATGTGAGACATGCCAGAGCCTGTGGGCCAAGCATTTACTTCTCTGTTTAATGGTGTTTTAGCAACAGCTTTATATGATCCCTAAAAGGCACCGGCAGCAATTAAATCGGACTTAGTTGTTTGGTGAAGGTGGAAAACAGTGTAGATGGTGAGAGGAAAGACAAAGCTTCTTCTGTGCTGGTCTGCTGTTAAAAGAGCCTGGCTGGCTTGAGGTGAGCCATAGTCTGGCAGACTGCCTCTGACCTGGTTCAGTATGGTAATCACACACAGCTTCAGCTTCTGATCTTCATCTCTAGGGGAAAGTGCTGTGTTGATCCCACAGAAGTCAATTGATGCTCATTGTGTACTATTACGGTAGACAAAGTGTGGGACAGATTATCTCCTATTTACATAATCTGTTGATATTAAAAGCCATATGTTGTATTATGTACTTTCCCCACAAAAAAAACAAAACAACATACCAGATACGTACAGTACAATTGAAACTGCAGTGTGTATGTGTAAATGGAATTTTGACAGAGTCAGTGCCATATTTATTATGCTCATTATTCAATTTTCATCCAACCGCACAACACCAAGAAATGCTGACAGACATGATTGGAAATTAAAACGGGATTATTTTATAGCTATTAGTGAAGGTTCAAAGGCTTGAGGCTCCTCTAAACAGGCCAGATTTGATGACAGATTGACTACTTTCTAACTGTATTCCCTGGGCTCCATTTATAAAATGTAAACCCCAGAAGTAGTACTTTCTGAGCTGTCAATCATTCTGCTAGAGCAATACTGTGATCGGGGTCATGCAAATAACCAGTACCACATTTGTGTGTACTAATATGCTCAAAGATTCTTTGTGTACCTATAGATAAGTTGGTCTAACAAATGCAAAATGTTTTGCTGATGTGGTTTTGAGTATGGGATTGTTGGATTCTATTTAGAGAGCTGGTTCAGCTTCATCAGACCAACACCAATAAAGATCCAGAGCATGAACTATATATGGTAGGAAAGTAAAGTTTATAGAGCTAATATGAAGCCTTACAGATGAATTTGATGAAGAAGCACTTAGGGCTGCTTTGGGCCTTGCTTTGTTTGAAAAGTTGAGTAAAGTATTCAGAACAGAACTGAGTCAATGTCCCCATTTAACCCTTTTTGTTAACTTGTCTACCTCTCATACATCTTCTCTCTCCATTTCTGTCTTTTCTTTTCTTCGCTTTTCTCATCTTCCAGTTGTTCCAGGCATGTGGCACCCTCAGAGAGGGAGGAACCAGCAGCACAGGAATTGATGAAATCATGAAGAGAGGGAGGGTTACAGTGGAGGACAGGCTGGAAACCACCTCAAACAAAATGGATAAACTGGTTAGTATATACCCGACTGGATCTGAGTTCTTGTCTTTGCTCTCTGATGGCCTAATCTGGCCCATTCATAGTGATGGTTTATGACGTAGGAGCCATTGCTCATCATGGGAAATCAAACCCGTTTTGCGTTTTCATTTCACCTTTGAATGGATGAATGAGTCAGGTGAGCATGAGTTTTTCTTACTAACCTGTTCAGGTTTACCATCATCCTGTGATTTTGGGAAAAGTATAAAAGCTTGTGATTCTGCTCTTGTCAACTCTGCCTCAGGTGTCTGATGTAACTCTGAGACTGAGGGGCCTCCAGTCGCACTGGGTTTCTCTTCCGAGTCTGCTCTGCAGTGACAGAGTGGCCACTGGAACAGGCGCAGAGGATAAGTGTTGGAACGGCATGAACCGTGCCCGGTAGGAAATTTAAACCTATAAAGAAATGAATGAATTTCCAAATTACATATCAAATTACAAAAGTAGACATTCTATCTTCCAAAATGATTGTGTTAATGCATAATATAACAGGAATTGCGGGTTGTTACTGAGGTGATCAGACATCTAAAGACCTTACTTTTTTTACAAACGGTACAACAAGTAGTCCCAGCCCTCAAATGTCTTTTCCACAATGGATACATGGTGTTGATGCATGTAATAAATCTTCATATTAAAGCTAGACTGAGTAAGAAATTTCACAAAATTACACTTGAAAAATAAAAACTTGAATCATAAGCAATAAAACCCCTTCATGCTCAAGTCGATACACTTAGTGGTTTTGCTGTTTGAGCCCTATTTCTTCTGGTATGACCAGTAGTTTATTGTGGCTATTGTTTGCTAATGTTAGCAAACTTTACATACATATTGCTGTCTATATTATTATGAGTTATTTTGCTGACTTCACGAGGCCACTGTTCAGCTAAAGTTACATAGTCTCCAAACTAACTGTGATGAGATGGTGAAAAATTTCAGACTATGTGTTTCACATGTTAAACGAGTGTTCATGTACGCCAGGTACCTTCCCGAGGTGATTGGTGATGGCCTAGCCAGTCAGATCAACAACCCTGAGGTGGAAATCGACATCACCAAGCCAGACATGACAATACGTCAACAGATAATGCAGCTGAAGATCATGACGCACCGCCTGAAGAATGCTCTCAATGGCCAGGATGTGGACTTTCAGGACACCAGTGAGTACTTTAGACCATATGTTTCTAAAGAACACTCACAAGAAAATTCAGCTCAGATGACTGACTGATGATCAAGAGCTTTGGACAATCTGTAGATTAGGGAGAATAACCAACTCTGTTTCTTTACATCTGACGGGGCAGAACACTTCTATCTTAGTATACACAAACTCTAGAAAAATAGCAAACGCAATACATCTGGGATCAAGATATAAAAAATGCTTAGCCTAAATCAAAGTGCCTTTTTGTCAGATTTTGTAACAGTGTAAGTAACACAGTACAATGCTGGCAGTAAAATTCTTGACTTGGGCAGTAGGCCTATGTCATGCTAGCAGTTAAACAAATAGTAAATGAGCCCAGTATGTTTAATATATTAATTTTTTGATTACACAGGCAACATCGTTTCTAAATGTGTGTATGTCGTACCATTAGGCTCATGTCCTGACTCTCTGTCTCTAGGTGATGATGTCAGCGGTTCAGGAAGTGGCATGTGCAACGAAGATATTTGTTCCCGGGGCCCACGCATTGTCGCACCCACCACTCACCGACCCACAATCTACCCCTACCGTCCAGAAAACAAGAAGGTGAAAGCCTTGGCCAACCAGAACCTCCCCTGCATTACCATCTACCTGCTTTCACTGCTCCTTTTGCTGCTCCGGCGATAATTGAGGGGAAATTTACCAACTGGGACTGAGTTTGGGACACAGGGTTGGGGAGAGTCTGAAAGGGGAGGGAGGAGAAGTTGGGGGTTCATTACTTTGCCAAAACTAAGTAAGTATATGGAAACAACAAAAAAAAATATCACTTGGATGGACTTTCTTTTGATTTTGGATTAAAACAAAATGGAATTACAAGTATTCATAAATGTTTTGGTTCTGCTCTTGTCTTTTATTTCTCGCTATATTATGACACCATTAGAGCCGGTCTTCGCATCTTCTAATGTTTTGTTTCTGGTGTTTGGGTTCTCTGAGATTATATCTGTACCTAAGACACATGTAAAACTATATTGCTAACAGTGTGTTGGTGTTGACACCACAGGGAGAGGGAGAATGGGGCTTTGAAGTGGTGCTCAGATACTTATATTTGTTATTCCACTCCTTTAAAACAGCACTTGTGTTCAGCAGAATTATTTATTTATTAATAACTCACAATAGAGAACAGAGTGGTTTAACCACTCCCCAATATTTACAGAAAAAGAATACAAAACAGAGACATAAAATAAATAAAATATTAATGACTTTTACAGGAGAATAATCTGGACATCACGACCCATGAGACTTCTCGATGCATTAAGCCTCACAGTATCATTACACTTACACACACACTCTCTCACAGTGAGGATGAGAGCACTCTGCGTCAGCACTTTTCGCCATTTAAGCTGTAATAATGGCTTAGATCACATTCACACTGACATGATCGTCTAATGTAGGAGTAACATGACCCACCATCCAACACTCCATCCATCCACCACTCCATCCATCCACCACCCCCCCCACACACACAGACACACACACCCCACCCGCAGAGGCAGATCTCCCTCTCTCTCGAAACCCTGCTGGCAGTGTAGGATCAGCTCGAGAGTCTGGAGTAAGCAAAACAAATGCTAGGCCAGGCTAGGTCTCAGATGACAGCAGCTTCCCACTATAGAGCACTGTATGTGGAAGGGGGGTGTCAGTTTAAGATCGCCCTCACAGCAAAGGATTGACAGTTCAGGATTTTGGAAATGTGTAGCAGAACAGAAATGTATACTGAAGCAGAAACACTGTTGTCATGTAGCAATTTTTTTCAGTATTCCTTTATGTGCACAACAGAGCAAAAATATAATATGCATAATTTTGTGTGCTCCTTGCAAAGGCCCATTGTTCATGTGATTACCATCATAATTGCAACCAGCAGCGTCATAGGTTTTTGTCTAATTGCAGCAATCATCCATATCACGGTAAAAGCCACACCATGCACGTGTTTGAAAGTTACTACTATTTCTATGGCCGACAGCAGTGTACATATTTTTGATTGCTTCTTCGTTGTTTTCAAGGTAAAATAGGTTAATTAGGTATCGAAATTTTATAATGTCCAGATCATTGTATGCTATAACTTTATTTCCTTCATCATGTCATAGTGTATTCATATCTGCCTTCCATTTTTCTGCAACTTTTCTTATATCAGTGCCTCTTTCTTCCCATCCCCATCCCCAACTCCCTTTACCCTTCTCCCCGCTCATCAGTTATTATGACCTTTAAAGCGTTCCTCATGCTTCTACATGATGGCAATATGACAATGGCACAGTGCTTCATTATGTGTCAACCTTAGTGGGAATGTTGTGGTAACACAGTGTGCGGCTTTTCCTGATGAGAAGCCTGCTGGGGAGGAAACACGTACTAGATTTTAATTCAAAGAATTGTCAAAGCTCTCATTTAAGAACGCTGTGTGCAGGATGATGGGACAATGCTTGCATGTGTTTGTGTGTGAATGTGCATACTTGGCTTTGATTGAAAGAGCAGAAAAGGGGACAGACGATAAAGCCTTTATAAATCTTGTCAAGGATGCCACAGAAATTAAATGTATTAAAATGGACTGACGTTGTATGATAGAGTGCTATTCAACTGACAGCAATGGGAGATTAATGAAGCTCATTTCTCAAACTTTGGTATTTTCAACCTACTACTGTAATAACTCCCGATCTGTATCAATGTTATCTGTACTTGTCAGTATTGTATGTGACAGAGAAATAGAACGTGAAAGGCGCAAATGGACATGCTTTTTAAGGTACATAACTGCATCAGTTGTACACTGGGACAATCCACTATAATTCATTTAGTGAGAAAAACCCAGTATGTACCTGACAGTTGATATAATCCTGCAGATCCAATTAAGTAGTTTGGGGCTCTGTCAAAGTTTGAGAAGCACATTTTTTTCTAGATAGTTGGTTAATTACTGCTCTTAAAATGGGTGAGGTTGTCGTCATTTGTGTTACCTGACAGGTTATTTTGATGTTTTTCGACATGCATTATTAATGAATGCTTTGTTGCTCTGTATGTATGTGTGTTTATGTGCGTGTGTGTGTGTGTTTTTCTGTTAGTCCCTGGTTAAAAAATCTGCCTGTGACTGCCTTTGACACTTTGTACAAGGTTGGGGTCAATTTTGAGATTTAAAAAGACAGATAAAATGATATTAGATGTTCAACAGGGGAAAAATACAAATTTGAAAACAAACAATTAGCAAGAGCACCGCATGGGTCCTCTTTTTGTGACCCTCTCGAAAAATCTGAATAAGAATGTGAAAGTACACAGTATGCCCCTGTAAAGAATAAGAAATGACTCCAACAGTGATGGTGACATTCCAATTCAAAGAAGACTTGCAACTTCAGACTCAGAACTTCGGTTTCAATGACTGCCTCACAATGTCATTGGCTGAAATTTGCACAACCCCCCCTCCTCTCCTCCTTCACCTTTGGATCTCATTAATTTGTTGCTCAAAGTCCCCCTCCCTTTTATAAAACCTGCACTTTTATGAGGCCAATAAATGGCATTGTCTGCACAAAGACATCACAAGATGGTCAATCGATGCGCGAGTCAACACCTCCCAAGAACGACTATTGATTGGGGATGTGTGTATGCAGATAGATGTGGCCCAGCAAGACGTCTCCGCTTCAAATAAGGTGAAACAGTGTAAACACAAGGCCCCTGAGTGTGAGAGGAAGCAGGAGAAAGGTCTGTCCAGAGCACTGATACTAAATCAGTGTGTGCCTTAATCCTGCCCTTATTTATTACTGTAGGTGGCAAAAATGCAAAGCTGATTATCCAACCATTTAAAAACAGCTTTATTTTACACTGTATGGAGTATGAGAGGCATTTCTGAAAGTTGCCAATTTATGAGGAAAAAAAGTACTTTTAATTTTCTTGTTTTTATTTACTCTGGTTTTGTCCTTATCAGAAATCTATGGAGAGTTTGGGCTTATGGTTAAGATAGATGCCAGAAAGAGGTTGAAAAATACAAATGTCTCATTTGCTGTTGTACCTGAAATCTTGTGTCAATTATATACATTGTAAGATTTTCAACATGCCTGTGTCCTGTTTCTTTAATGGCATGTTTATGTGTGTGTGTGTGTGTGTGTGTGTGTGTGTTCGTGACAGAAAATAAGGAAAAAAGATCAACTGTTTTATACTTACATCTGATAGATCTTAAAAAGGTTTTAAATTATATTCACAAACCCCTTGGCTCAAACAAACAACGTTCAGAACCAGTATATCTAGGTGTCTTAGGAAAAGGAAGTGTCTGCTCTTTTTCAAATCTGTCCAAGTTGTTTCTCAGAGCGCACCGGGGGCACACGGCCACCTAAAAAGGGCCAGTGCGCTTCAGTGATTATGTCAGAGGTGACAGCTGCTGTCTGGTGTTGCCACACAGGAAAAACTGACACATGTTCAGATCACACTTAGTGCTTTGTCTTGTTTCTGTGTGTAGACAATGAAATGATTGTCCCTCTCAGGATGGTTTTAACAAAGTGTGCTTGACCATGATCCCATCGGAATCTGAAATAGAGCGATGCAATATAAGAAGTGTTTCAAATATGTGTATAGAGGTAAAGGACATTGTGGTTTCCATCTGTGTCATTACAAATACTAGGAATGAAAAATTTTAAGAGAAAATGCAACTTGCAGTCAGGTCAAGGCAGCATTATTTAACCAAGATTATGAATATTAAAATATGTCACAATAAATCTGTGATTCATAAATGAAATGCCACCCTCTCTGCCTCTAAACAGCATCAAAATATACTGAGTCTGTCCCTGTAGGTCGACCTTGTTCACACCAGCATATGTTGGGTGACAACACGGGGATTCAAAGACAAACATAAACTGTGCCCAAAAAAATTTAACAATTCCAGCACTCACATAGTTTTTTTTTTTTTTAATCAGTATTAATATATTTCTACTCGGTCAGAGACATCTGTATTTTAAGTGAAAGTGATACATTTAATTCCACTGAAATCATCAGTCATCTTTCTGCAGTCCTCTCCCCTCAGTAGCTACTTCTGTACACGCATACGGGGAGACACATACACATTCTCAGCTATTGATTGTCTGAAGCTTTTCACCTTCTTTCTTACTCACAGCAAACGCAACTGCACAAATACACAAGAGTTATTCTCAGCCTTTTGGCTTTCAGCTTGCCCTTTTGTTCACAGCGCTTTTATGTGTGACTGCCTCACAACCTTACACGGTCTCCGTATTTTGAAATATCAGCTCAGCAGGGCAAAGCACTTGTCAATAAAAATCTCCTCAACTCAATACACCCTGAACTTTTTTTTCTTTCAGACCATCATGTCTTGTAACATGCACGAGTATTGTGCACTTAATACCTCATGAAAGCTATTAAATTATGTTATTCTGGGAAATGAATGGAGGGTCATGACATACTACATAAAGTTATGAGTACATTTCCTTTCCAGTATGAGAGCAATTTATTGGGTAGCTGAATTATTTCAAAGGAATGTAATCTCTGGAGTAGTGGAGAGAATTGGATTTCTGTCTCATTCTCTCCTCAGAAGCAGGTGCCATGGTAAATCTACCAAATCTTTAATGCTGCATTACAGTAAGTGAGTATGAAATATACATGGTGTTTGGAGTAGTTATCCCATGGTCTCAGTTACTTTATCCCATCCATTTGAATTCGGATAACCCCAAGAATGCACGCAGGTTTCCACGTCAAAAATTCAAAGAGACAGAAAAGTCTAAGAGACAGTTTATTCTCCATCTACATTTCCCTAAATTGCTGCAAAATTGTGGTGTGCCTCTTTTGCCTTTTGGCTTATCAGACATACTCTCTCACCTTTTTTCTCTCTCTGATCTGCACTGTAATTGAACTAAACCTCCCACTCCCTCTCTGTTTCTCTCTCTCTCTCTCTGATATTGAGCTGTCTGAGTGGTTATATAATTTTACATCAGTACCTATATTCGAGATCAAGGGCTTCACATCATTGCCTCTGTCAGATGACTGAATATGAGATGGCATAAAATATCGAAAAGCTCACACAGATACAGTTCTACCGCCAGTTGTACAGTACATATGCACATACTGCCACCCAGTGGGGAAAGGCTTTCATTTAATTTTCATTTTTTCAGTGTGTTCCACTCAAATCACTGCAGTTGTAACAATGTATATATTACAAGACATCTTAGACATTAAACTTTAAAAAACTTGATTTTACCTCAAAAATTCAGATTTACTCTTAAGTGCTGATTTCCATGCCTTCCAGCCAGTGTTTACAAGGATGGGCCCCTGACTGACAGGTAAAGGTTATGTCCTGGGAACCAGAACGTCTATACCATAGTGTCAGTGCAGGCTGAACAGTGATATGTAATGGCTGACTAGGGTGCAGTTGTCCTGGAGGTTTAATACACTCTTTTGGAATCCCGTAGGTGGTTAAACTACATTAGACTGTAGGAAAAATGGATTAAGAAAGAATGGTTAGGGGAGCAAGATCCTTTGACAGTCAGAAAGAGAAAGTGATGTACATAGATTTTAAAGTCTAAGATTTTTGTCTGTCTCTCTGACTAATTTGCAACCATCATGTTCAGTGGATGTATGTTTTTGTTTTTGTTTTTTTTATCCAAGATGAGGCTAAGACCCAAATTGTTAATTAAAACAACTGAAAAAAAGGCTCAGTCGAAATGTATTTTATTATCCCTTGACTTACATATTCCACACTTCAGGATTCTGTTCCTACTTGTCACCAGTAGGGGTAGATGTTACCTTTGTCTGATTTAGGTGCAGTCCTGCAGTGGATGGCTGTATTTATGGATGGTTGACTCTTAAAACATAGACTTCACAAGAGGGGAACATAATTCTGCAAATCGACACAGTGTTTGGATTTCTCGACTCTATAAAGCACTGGGTTTTTGGTTTTTGAAAGACTGGAGGAAATACAACTGAACAGAGACATAAACATACTACTGTTTAAACAGGAACCCACACACACATATATATACATAAAAATTTAACATCTGAAAAGTTCAGGGCAAACATTCATTAACTAAATATAACCTGTGACATAAGAAAGAAGAGATTGGAGGTCTCTCTCTCAAGTAATGAAATGCAAGTGCCATTTTTGGGTAACATTTCAGAACATTATCTGCCTCTATAACTTCAAAGTCCCAACATGTATGGTCATGGGGAGCTGGCCAGAACACATCCACAAACAATACACCTGACCTTTTTTCGTTGAGCTGGTGCATTTTGATGTCCAGTCCTGTCATACACACACACAGCAGATTCCACTGCAGGTCTTTGGTAAACAGCAGCAGAAGCAGCTGTTCGGAGTCTGTACCACTGAGAGATGCTGGGAGAAAGGACGTGTTTTACCAGCAACCCACGCGTTCATGTTTTAAGTCCATGTTAATTGTCAGTGCAAATTGTTGACCATTGTTAAATTAAACTGCCTTAAAATCATAAACATAAAATTTTATATTGTGGTACTGAAACTGGCAATTTGAGACAACAACATACGATGGAGAAACATGAACTGAAAGCAAATTGCATCAGGTAACCAAAGACCCATGTTACCTAATTAATTTGCACACTGAAATGTTCTCTTGTCTCAATGACATACTAATTTAAAAGTAAATTTAAAGTAGATTAAATCCACAAATTGACAGGAAAATGTACTCTCTATCATTCTGAGTGAGAAAATACTGAAATTATTGTTTAATGCATGAAAATTGATTTCTCAGTCAGAGTTTCCATGAGGTCATCACCATTAGCAAACTGCATTAACATTAACACACAAGTTGGAAGAAAGTCAAAACTGACCTTAAAGCTGCGGCGCCACAGCCAAAGATGTGGGGGCATGTTCCCTGAGCATCAGCCTCTGGATTTCCTCCTTCAACTCTTCCTCCAATTGTTAAAACCACTGACACAAAGTGTAACCTTCATGACACACGCAGCCATGTATACCTGCAGTGGCGCATCTTGATAGCCGGGTGGCGCTGTGGCCTCACCACATGGCTGAGCCCAGCAGTAAATCAAGTGTTGTGTGGCACCACAGGATGTGTTCTCACTCAGTGCTGGGAAGTGGCAGAGCTCTACCAACAGGCATGCCTTCCTCATGCTGCTTACACAAGGACATGAGCAACACAAATGTATACTGTAATTAACACAAATGCTACAGTGTCAACACACTTTTCCAGGAGCTTGGACTGATTCCTAATGACACTTCATGAATTCCAGCTGACATTTGAGCAACCCAGGGGACTTTGCCCATCTTCTCTGACCTAAAACAATCCATAATAACCTCTGACCCCCGACCTGACCCTGATCAGTTGTCGTGTTGCTTCTGGAGCTAAGTTGGAAGTGACTGGAGCTCTGGCGGGAGGTCGGAATGCAGAACTTGTCACTCTGTCTATCTGGGAGGACAAAAGAAGAGGACAATGCTTGTTAGTAGGCCCATAAGCCCTAAGGTGAACTACTGGACCAAAATAAGATATCACATGTATCGCCTCCTAGTTATGCTTCACTGCAAGATATTTTACAAGAAGCGGAAGTAAACAGTGAAGTAGAAATAATATTTATTTAATGTGCAAGTTTCTGGAATTAAAGAACCTTGGAAAATTAGTAGACCTGAGTGACAGTTTAGTTATGCTTCTTGCAGTCTCTGTGGCATACAGAGCGTTTGCAGTGAATTTCACATCAGTTTCAGGTTTACTTCTTCCTTTGGCTAAAGAATGACCGTGTAATCACAGGATTTGTGTGGTCCCTACAGAGTATGAGACACTGTATCAAAGTGAATTGCGAATTTGATGTGCATCCTGCTGTCTTAATGTCGGCCATTAAACCAGATAGAGACCAGCTCCCTCTCACTAGCAATATTGTAGCGGACGTTACTGATATTTTGTAATGTACCAGAAAATGATGTAAAATTTATATGATTTTGAAATTTAACAACATGTCAAGATGAACTGTGCTTGGTTTAGTGATTATTAAAATTGTATAAAGGCAGAGCTTAATTTGGAGTCCCTAGCTGTCTCACAATTCCGTACTACAATACATGCTAATTGTATTCAGTGTATAATATATACTAACTATCATAGATTAGGATTTTTGCGGTTAACATACAAGAAATATGTACTGGAAATTATTAAAGACACGCCAACAGACGTCAAACGGTGACCACCGACAATTCAAGGGAGCAATACACTCAAAAACTGACCATGGAAGAACTAGATTTTCCAGCAGTCCCCAACAGTGGAGATTTCTTAGAAAGAAGCAGGGGAAGTTTTTGTGTAATGCTTGGACTGCTCTGCTTGCATGTTAGCGATGGGAATTTTTTCCTTCTTTGTGAGATAATTAATAGTATGTGGATTAAAAAAAAACTTGTACTACTGCTTTGTATCATTTATACAATCTCTTTCTTCCTTACAAAAAATGAGCACTTGATAAAGATGCTTCCACAGGGAAAGATTCAAACTTTTTTTGAATGGGAATGTTGGGGGACTCTGAAGCAAAGATCTTTTTGTGTCCTCACATGTGTTGGGTAAGCCCCACACTCACACTCACACGCACATGCACATGCCAGCACACACACACACACACACACACACACACACACACACACACACACACACACACACACACACACACACACACATATACACACACTTAATGACTTCAGAGGACACTATATTGACTTACATTCATTTCCTTAGTACTTGCCTGACCCTAACCTTAAAATATGTCTTCACCTTGAAATTTAATGATTTACGTTATAGGAATTTGCTTTTTTCTCCCCATAGGGAAGACAAGTCCCAATAATGTGAGTGTGTAAACAGATTTAGATCCCACAACATTAGTAATACCTGGACCACACACACACACACACACACACACACACACACACACACACACACACACACACACACACACACACACACACACACACACACACACACACACACACACACACGCACACCCACACAATGTGCCTATTCGACAGGTCATCCATCAAGCCCTCAATACAATAAGCAGAGGATCTGGGGACTGTGTTCTAAATGAAAAATCATTGACTAGTTAACTGTGTGGTAATGGGGTCTGCTTCTGATTGGATAAGGAGGTTGAACTAAAAACAGAGACTTGGCTGAGCTACCTGCATTTACTGTATGTGGTAGGAGTGTAGACTAAAAACAAGAGGGCAAAGTGAGAAAAAGAAAGGAAAGGATTATTAGAGTGAGAGAAATGGGATTGGGAACTGTTAATTGCTTTTCTCACTTGTGCTCTTTGCTTTCAAACACATAACAGAAAACACTGATTAACAATTAGTAATGGTCAACAAGTCAATGCTGAGTGATAGTGTGTTTTGAAAGTGTGTATTACAATGATAATTACTAATGTAACACACATTCAGTGTGCAGCACATGGTTTTGACATTTAGCATTTGACATGGGCTTTGTTGCATTTTTGAGTGTGTATGAATGTGTGTGTAGGAATGTGTGCACTATCACTGAGCCTGCAACAGGCCGATAATGCTCTGAGCATCACCTGGCAGCAATGTTTATTGATCTGATGATGCATGCTGGGAGAAAAGATTGCTTTCAAAGGTCAATGTTAATATCAGAAGGTCATTGTGTTAAGCGCTCAGCACTATTGTTTGTTTGCATGTGTGCTGACTGCGTAACTATTGTGTAGATGTGTGCTTGTGTTAAATGAGGTCATTATCTAAATAATAAATGTCCAAGTGCATTATTGTCCGACGGCCGAGTATAATTTTACACGTTCAATCCACCGAGCAGAAAGCTTTGAGCACAGCTGTTATGATATTTATTGATGGCTTCTGCATCTTTTTATGAATCCTTTTGTTCTTTTCTTGTGTCACAGTCATCCTCAGATCCTGTACCACTGACTCCATGTGTGTGTCTATGTCTGTGTTTGTGAATGTATTGTATACAGACTAGGTTTTTTTTTCTTTTTGATGACGTGCATTTTGCATATGAATGTTGTATAACAGAAACTAAGGTCCATCTTTATATTTAGAATGTTGTGACCTTGTGGTGCAGAATAAATTCACGAGTTGGAAATCTGAAAATGAAATACAAAATCACAACAACAAATTCAAAAACCAAAATGCATTCATGAACTGCAACACTCAGCTGGCAGAGCAATTAATGAGAAAAGACTGTGCAAAATTGAAAAGCAAAACAAACAGAACTTAAATTAAATATAAACAGTCTCAGATAATGAAATTCATTTCCCTTAAAGAGACAGACACACTGAGGCTTTCGAGTAAAGGAGCTCCAAATGCAATACAAGCTCCACTGTTATTAATGGGTATCCTTGTGTTGTTTAAGCAGAATTGTTAGATAATCTCTGCATTCATAAAAGTTATTATTTTAATATGAATAGAATATATGAATATGTGCATTTAAAGTGGTGATTAAACTGTAATAACTGTAAAGAAATTACTGTCAAAAAAACATTTTCATAAAAACTGCTTTGTTGCTAGGCATGGTTTCGATGAGAACTTTTCACATGGAGGTTTGTGGATTGCTTCTGGGAAAGCTTGTTGGATTTTTCAAAAGTATAATTTTTCATTGCTGCGAGCCCCACAGCTGAAGTACCACTTAGCCACTGGTGGCATAAATCTCAGCAATGGGTGTCTCAAAACCTGCTCAAAATATCAAAGCATTTGCAATTGTCACAAAAGATATCTTCCACACATGTTACTCCCTGAGGAATAACCACAAAGCTAATGGATTATTATGCTATGTAAGTTTTACTTAATGGAAGTTATTATAATAATTAAGGCGACCCCTATTTTCCTTATTGTTACACCTTTTCCAATTATCCGCACCATCCTCTGGTATTACTTACTTAGCGGGCATTTCAGGCCACCAATGAGTTAATCTTCCAGAAGGTATGCTTACCCACTGTGCTCAAGCCAGACTGAAGTGCTACACTTTTTGTATTTATATGCAGCGCTGGAGTTTCATTTGCTGGGTTTTGCAGAGGTCAGCTTATGACAGGGATTCAGTGTATGGCAGACAGAGGGCAGATTGATGTGACCTCTGTTTTTCTCTCTCTCTCCACCGCCAGAGGATTGTCCCATTTAGCATGACTGACTCAGGGATGTATGCTGTTGTGTGTGTGTGTGTGTGTGTGTGTGTGTGCCTTCTGTCCATACGTGGCCATACGAAGGACTGTCCCTGACTGAGGTTGATAGATTGTACTGAACTATCTGTGACAGGCTAGGGAAAGGAGAAAAAGACAGGTTGGAGGATACGAAAGGGTGCATTTCGATGATGTCCCTGTGAAATAAACGACTGGTGGAGAACGAGTGGGATAGGCTGTCACTGGGAGCTGACATGAAGTGATGAGCTGTCAGGCTAGTTTTGTTTTTCCTCATTAACAAGTCCACTTCCTAAATGTTGCTTTTGTAGCCAGAAAACTACTTTATGGGCCTCTCAAGTCAACTAGCCCATTATAACATGTTCAAGGATACAAAAAACAATTTACCATGTGTCAAATGTTGTTGTTGTCAAGGCACCTCTTTTGAAGGAGGTGGAAAAGGTTGGTGCATAATTTTGAAAGGTGTATTATACCAGAGGGAGCCGAGGCCACATGGTTAATAGGAAACTTTCTTAAATGCTGCAAGTGAAACAAAGTAGGTGAGTGAATGAGAACCCCATTAACCTCATCTTTGATTAGAGATCCCTAATCACGAGCCAATGAATACATCCTAATCACCATAGCCATTAAAAATAATTAATCAGTGAATTGTTATTAGGGTTTGTGCTTGATTTTGGATGTTGCTGGAGTTTGCGAGATTTTGTGTGTTTTTCGCACCGTTTTTGTTTTTTGCCTTGTGACACCTTTTGAGAGATTGATTGGGCGCTTGCTGCTAGAACATTGGCTGCAACAGAAAACCTTATGGCAGCTGACAGAGCATGGAGTGACTGAGTAGGGGGATGCCACAATTTATTATCCACCTTTCTGTGTTTGAGTCAGCTGCAACGCACATGCACGTTGCATGCACACGTGCATACACATACGCCTCTTGCGCATGAACCCACAGTCAATCTCTGTCTCTCTCATACACCGTGTGCACTCACACACTTGACGAAAGGCAAGCTATAATGAAGCTCTTACACATTCAGTGTTGAGCAGAATCTTCTCATTTTGTTGTTGTGATTAATGGCAACTAAAGAGCTTGAATCTTGAGAGAATGAATGAGCTAATGCCTTATTAATCAAACTGAAATACTTAAAACAAATAATGCTTTCACTGCATGTCTGCAAGGTGAAATGGAGTGTAATCCCTCTTCTCTCCCTCACTTTCCCACACAGAAACATAAACATTTATTGTGTCTGTTCTGTATGTGTGCACAGGTACTTTCCTGTCTGTTTGCATAGGTTTGTTTGCCTGTTCCCGTGACTACTCATGCTTCTTTCTGTGTGGTGCTCTGTGTCAGATAAGTGCAATGAATGTCTCTGAAATCTCTGTGTGCTCATAGCAGGGGACAGGTACCATCAGTCTTGGCATCATTGGCAGATTAATGAGAGTGCTGTATTTAGCTCCTGTCCTGTCTCCCCGTCTGACCTACTGTCACACGGCCGTTCTACTCTTGAAAACAGAAAAAAACCTTATTTCTTATAGGAGTTTTTACCACAATATAACTGTAACCTTCAAACTTTTTATAAGGTTTGGTTAAATACAATGTACTGGTGAATTTTTTTAAAAACAGTTTTTCCACATCTAAATTTTTGGTCCCCTAAAGCAAATCAGTTTGTTTGTACTTCGCAGTATAACTCCAAAGAGGTTGGCCTATGCCTGTGCAGCCTGTAAAAAATACATTCTGAGGCAAACTTAACCAGCCTCGTGCATCCCCACAATGAACCTATTTTCCATTGTGTCTCTTGAGTTGTGACCCAGAAAGTACAACTGTGTCTGGGACTCACTAGTGAGTCCTGACCCTCCATTTGGGGAACCCTGGTCAAGAGCACATTTGTATTCAGCCTCGGTTCTGTACTTATATTGTCAATGGCCTGCGCCCAGACTCGTGAAGATGGATGAAGCTAAAGCCCAGCCTAATAACCAGTCTATCCCCCCAGGGTGGGTACCGCACTGCACTCCTCTGTCACCTGGGTCCCTGCACTGTCTCCATATTGACTTAGGCATTTCATTTTCATACATTCATATTCATCACCAGACAAAGCTTCCCAGCTTCCATGCTCTCTGGGACACCTTTTTCCTATTTGTCCATTTCTGCCTTTCTCATTCTGTATCATTATAATCATCCAACTCTTTCTAGTGCGTATGTCCTCTTGTCACCAACTATACCTCTCATGTGCACTCCTGTATCACAAATCTAAATAATGAGTGTGTGTTTCTGTAAACACTGCACCTCGCTCTTTCATCCCAAAGGGTCTTTCTTGTGTAGGGCAGGTGCTCTGTTGTTCTTAATGGTGTGGTTAGTATAGAGAATGAGCTATACACCCTTTTATTATTTCCTGCCTGACTCCATCAAAAAACAGAAGAACTGCAATTTCTCTCCAGCAATTTCTCTGATTCCAAGCAGGAATCAGGAAACAGAAGACAGAGAGGAGAAATGTAAAGGTCATGGCACATTGGTCATGGAGAGGCAGATGCTTGCTGGATGTTTACAGGTCAAAAACGCGATAACTTTAGGGTCAGCTCACAGAATGCGGAGAATGGAAAAACATTTAATCAAACACAAATCGGAGAATGCCCGCTTGGTGAGGATGCATTTCTTATTTTGTTTTGAATCTGGTCTTAAATTGAGAAATTGAGAAACTGAGACATGGAGGAATGGAGGAATGAAGAAAGGAAACTAGAACTGGGATGCAGCACTTGTAAGCTTAACCACACAAAAAAATCAGGCCACAGAGAGAATGAGAGGCTCTCTACAATGTGTTTGGGCTCAATATTGGTATTGGGCTGAGGCTCTTGAGCTGAAGTAGGCAAGTGCTTGTGCGGCTTTGTGTGGATCATTATCAGAGTGCTGTGTGGGTGAGTGACTGCATGCACATTTGTGTTATTGTATATGTGCGTTTGTCTATTTGTCCATTGTAAGGCAGGATGTGCTACAGCAGCAGCACTATTGTTCCTACCTCCCTTCATGTTCTTCCTTCCTTCCTTCCCCCCCAGGGTGTGGACAGAAAACCGGGACAGATTGCTCTGCGCTGCTCCTGTATTTGGAGATGACCTGTGGAGGCATAGGTGATGGTGACTGGCCTGGTGACAAATAAGGCCAGGGGACTATGAGAGGCCTACAAACCAGCCAGCACCAGGGGCCACACTGTGCTGTGCCATGTCACACTACTCCTCACCACACCATTAAAAATGATAAATGCTCTCATCAACTGCTTTCCCAAGTTAGCAACTGCTGCCTGATGCTCCTGGAGCATTGTGTCTGCTCCAGTTCATCTGCTGGCCTTTGCCACAAATGGAACAACCTTCTATTAAGTATGAATCAGTGTTTATTTAGGCTACAATCTGTTTTATTTTTGTCAGTGTAAAGGTTAGGAGTTGTATCACAAAGGAGTACAAAAGATACTGTAGATGTGGTCAAAACAGTTCAAGCTTGCTGAAAAAAACTGCAGATATGTAAGAGTGAAGTGTGGCCTCTTTAGGGTCCACATAAATCAGCTATACAGTAAAATATAGGCTTTAATTTCGTAAGCTCTACAATATTTTGAAAACCCTACAGTTCAATCCATTAATTAAGTCCATAAAAAGGAAAGCAGGTAAAATGTATCTGGGCCAGTGTGCTGTGGAGAGACAGCACTGAAGTATTAGGCCATCCAGTGGCCCGGGGTAAAACAAGGCCTGCTCAGGCTGTAGATTAACAACTCCATCCCAGTTCTTCTGCTCCAGGGACTCAGGGGACATATCTAGCCCAAGACAGGTGTATGGTTTTGGGCTACAGGATGGCAGCCTTTCTCTGCTGAGGCAGACCCGGGTTCTCTGTGTCCCTGCGGGGGGAAAGCCATTGTGTGTACCATCTGTTGCAGCACACCTGCAGAGAAAAGGGGTGACAGGGGCAAGGGGTGAGAGCTGATGTGCAACACCTGCTTAATATCATAAGGAGGTGCAATTGAATTTGCTAATGCTATTAAAGAACATCTTCATTATAAATGGGGTTTGCACTTGTGTGAGCATAATGGGAGAGTTTGGGTACCAGACCATTTATAAGGCTACTTGAGACATTTTCAAAAATGTATTGTGTCAACATAGGTTGGAGGGGGGGGTGGGAGCGTTGGCAAACAAACTGTTTTAACACATGAAAAATGCATTGTCCTAAGTCAGGATAATATTCAGTGTAGAAAACACTTTCAATCAGGGGGAGTGAGAATAGCCATATGGGACATCACTGAGCCTGATAAATTGCTCAGCAGCAGCATTATTTTGAACCACAGTCTGACAGACCACTGAACAAAGTATACAGCCGTTTAGGTCGTCTCCCATAGGAGTAGGCTTGGCTCGATGTATACCCAGGGATGCAGTAGCTGCAGTCACCCGACTGGCGGCGCTATTTCCCTTCAGTGCAGCGGACGAAAGCTTCAAATAGGTCAAGGAAAAGTTTTGTGTTTTGACAATGCTCGGTGGGCGGAGCGGCGGGCTGTCGATTGGTTAGTGAGTTTCATCTTCCAGTCGGTGATTGGCCCCGGCGCTCTAATGGGACCGTGAGCAGGCAATGTTGGGTCCCCCCCCCCACACCCCCACCTCACCCCACCCGTAACCCCCCCCAACCACCACCCCCCCACCCCACCCCACCCCTTCGCACCCCTCAGTCCCTACACACCGCTCTTCCCCGGCGCTGATTGTCACACATTGTTTACTACGGCTTGAAATGTGACTCACAACACAGGCTATCTGCTGGAGTACCACTCTGTCAACTGAGGGATTCTTTTGACGCGCACCGTGCGTCTTGGTTATTTGGGGACACGCCGTGGAGACTACCCTTCTGCCATGACAGTGGATTTGTTTGCGCTTTTGTGCGTGCTGGTCATCGCATCCTCTGCGATGGAAGGTAAATTGGAAATTGGGATTCTAATTGTTGTAGCTATGGAATTGCTCCTCGCCAGGACGCGCTCCGTGCCTTGGGGATGCGTGCAACGCTCGGTGTTGGGCAGCGCTGTGCCTCTGGCATAGAGATACGGGGCTGTCATACACGTGGATCGCAGCAGATTGCCGTGGTTATCCCTTTTCTTTCGGAGCGGCAGTGCTCCGGCTCCGCTGGTTGTCACTGATGTTACAGTCCACGGGAAGAGTGAAAATCTGTCAGATTTGAACCTGGTTTTGATTTGTGTTTTTAGTTGCATACAGTAGCATGGGCTCAAATGTGTTTTTACACCTCTTGGTCTTTCTCTTTCTATACAGCAGGAGTGCAGGACAGGAGCAGTCTGCTCTATTAACTGTGTTATTTTAGATTGTCACTATCCCACGAGCAATTAGTTTTTTCTCGGTGGGAAACGAAGGATACATTGTACGTGCCTGTCAAACCTCAGAGGATTCCTGTCACGTTTTTTTTCCCACCAAAATGTACATATAAAATACTATAACCACAAGCCCCTGAGCATCATTCTGTGGCATTTTGAATTGCCGAGATAAACTCTCTTAAATTGTAGATAGCGCTGACTGGAAGTCTCCCTGTAACCTGGATTTTGATGCTGGGGTACATTTATACCTTTTTACTAATTCAAATCAACAACACTTTTCAAAAAACACTGGGCTGCCTCTCCCCTTTTTTTTCAGACTGTCCCTGTATGTTTTCTCTTCATTCACCCCCATTCTCTTCTTTCTTTCTTTCTGCATCCTGTCCTATTTCCTTCTTTCTTTCTCTCACACTCTCGTCTGTACAAGCAGTGCCACTAGCAGCTAATATCTCCTCAGTTAAACATGTTTTTCATTTCCGCTGTGGGCCTGTAGGGACCGAACACTGGGCTGTAGCCTCAGACATTAGCTGCTGGATGGATATCCCAGCAGCATCATGGATATATAGTGTCTTCTATCATTTTACTGTACAGTAGTACATCCTCTGCGGTAAAGCATACACAGGACCACACCAGCTTCCCTGTGGCGGTCTGTATCCACCCCCAAAAGTATAAATAAGTAAATTAGAAGCACAAATCAAATGAGTTTTCTCACGTGCAGCTTTTCTCTTTAATCATTTACAACTCTGCCCCTGGATTGTTCCCAGCTCAAGCCGTGTTCTGTAATTCGGCGGTGGCTTTCTTGTTTGTGCTCATCAGATTTCAACACAGCTATGGATACCAAGCCCGGGCCCAAATTGCTACCTTTGCGAGGACAGATAATTTCAGGTTCAAATGTTTATCCAATGTGAAATGACAGCAGAGATTTCAATTCAGAGAGATGAGACAGGAGGGAGGAGTGAAATTTCCATGCTAGGAAAGGGCTGTGGGATTTCTACTTAAAAAGATGGGATGAGAAAGAAACAGATGGGCAGGGGGATGGCCCCTGGGTTACCTCGGTAACAAGGATGAAAGTGATTTCCTTGTTTGGGTCGCTAATTGAAAGGAGGTTGTCCCATGGGCAGGTCAAAATCTTCACTGATCTGTACTCCAATCTGTTGCTCTTTCTTTTTTTGTTGTTTGTGTGTGTGTGTGTGTGTGTGTGAGAGAGAGAGAGAGAGTAGAGCCAGTGACCACATTATCCCTGCCGCTCACTCTCACTCTTAATCTGATTATGAGTCCAAATCAGCCAGTAATCACAAAGTGTCAGAGATCCCTGTGTGAGTATGGATGTGTGTTTGTAACTTTAGAGTAAGGGACAGCCCTGACAATATGGACACATAGTTGTGATGAATATAATGATTAATTTGACCTCCATAAACATGCAGACACTCACAGTAAACACCACACACATCATTGTTGAACTGATGAACTACGGAATGAAAATCATAAGGAGGCAAGCATGAAAGATGGATGGATAGTTGGGAGACGGCTGAACATAATAGAAACACGAGATTGAAATTTGAAGCTTGAGTATGCTGTGGTGTGTGTGTTACAATGTAAAGTTGTGTGTTTATATGTCTGAGTGAGGTGTGATGAAGGACCAAAAAAAGTTTAATCATGCTGGAAGTTGATTGTAGAACTTTAAATCTGTTGGATTTAAAGTCCAGACACAGCTACCCACCATGCACACACGCAGGCACATGCACACAGTCCCACACACATGAAGACATGATACCTGCAAACAAAAATGGATTCACTGACAAGTTATTGAAGAGGGGTAGAGGGGCAGTCGGTCCCAAAGCAAAGGGCTAACAGTGACGAGAGTGAAGACAGGGATTTGCATGCCATTAGAAAAAGAAGCTTGTGCAGTGCTCTGTTTCACCCCAATTTGTCTTTTCTCTCCATTTCTCCCTATCATCTTTACCTTTTCTCTGCTTACTTTCCTCTCCCTCCCTTTTCCCCCCTCATTTCTATATCCCACTCTGTCTTCCATAATTCTCTTCACTAATCTCTCCATTCCACCTCTTGTCTCCCTCCTCACTTCGTGGCTGCTCGCTCTCTCTCCGTGGTGTGCGCATGGTTCTTGCCAACAGCAGCAGTAATTCTCCCCTACTTACAGAGCCATTGCGTATGTCTGTTTGCCCTTAAACCAAATAGGCTTAGATAAGCCCGCTCATTTAACGGCCTGGAACTAGGTGGCGGAGGGAGGAGGAACGGGGATGAAACAGCGGTTGAAAGATAGACGGGATCGAGGGAGATAAAAAGATGAGAGACAGAAGGAGGGAGGTCAGCGAGTTTCAGAAAAGATACAGTACGCATGTTTTACAAATGAGTAGCCTGCAATTGAACAAGGCTGTGGAAGTACACGTACACTGGGCTGTCTCAGTTATCCGACATACAGTAGATGCCTGAGCCATGCTACAACCGCGGTAAAACAGCAGCAGCATTCAGTATGAGTGTGTTACCCGTCCATAAGGATGTTGTGTTAAGTACCTGTACTGTTCTGTGGTAATGCCTCATCCTCAGGGGTCAGGTGGATCGAATGGAAAATACCGTAGCTTGAATAAACAGTAATAATCATAGCCTAAGCAACAGATAATAGTTATGGTGATTGCTACACACTGGTGATATAAAAAAATCAGAAGCATTAGAGTGCCATATTGATTAGAGAGGTTAGAGGACAGAGCAAGTTCCAACCCCTGTCTCAGCAAACAACTGCTTTGCTGAAGTGTTCTGATCAAGGCACTGACTCATCTCTAGGGGCATTTTGTGGTAGATGACCTGCGGCTCCTACCTCACTGGGGAGAGAAGTAAGCATCTGCCTCCTGGGATTCATAAAGAATCCTATTATTATTGTTATTATTATTATTATTATTATTATTCTCTCAGGTCAGTTCTTTTTCTAATCAGAGTAGTGAAGCTACTGGAGTTGTGTTAAACTGACTTTGAGTATAGTAGTAGCCTTGCAAAGATAACACCCAGCTTTGCCAGACCACAATTTTGCTGTGTCAGTTGTGATTTGGAAAGGCCCATAAGACCTTTCCTGGAGACAGGTATCGGTTTAAGTAGTGTGTACAGTCCTGTAGTTGATTGATAGTTATCTGCTTCACCCAGACATTAACATAAATCCTTCATGCACCTAATTGGACAAATGGATCAGTCACTGGGCTGTCACTGGTTTTGGCTTCACATCTTGCTTCACATGAACAGGATGATTTCACTGAAAGTATCTCCCTGAATCAGAAATCTGAAGCAAAAAAAGATCACATAGTTACAAAATAATGCTTAATTTGATATCTTTTACGCCTAGTTTAAATAACTGTTCATGATTTTGCAAGTTTTCAAAGGGGTGAATAACAAATTGCCGGTTCACAGGTTGGTCCAGCTCGTCTCGTCAGGCTCAAATGATTCTCAGTTGTTTCCCAGACGTAAATCTTGAACCAAATGCTGAGCTTGTAGTGAGGTAGATTGGCTTTGTGAAGCTAGTGTAGTACTGAGTTTAGAATTCTGTACTACTAGATGTATGATTTGGGTGTGCATGTGTGCTCACCAGCTGTGCAGAGGAGACAGCCTGTAAAAAGAGTCCTGTTGAGTCTCTAATGGATGTGAATGCAAGATTGCTCTTTTCTTCTGCTCTCATTTGAAATGGTTTGAAAAGAAAAGAATGAAAATATAAGAGCAACATGGACCCATGGGTTGAGGCGGTAAGAATGAAAAGATATGAAGGATTGTGTGTGTGAGTATTCACATGAGTGTACAAGTACATTTTTGGCTATGGGCAATACTGCTGACCTGGGACCACCTGAAGTAGAATCTAATTTTCCACTCGCTTTGTACCCACCGTGTGTGTATTGTACGTTTGAATGCCTGTGTTGTCAGTAGACTGCTAAAGCCATTATGGCTGGCAGGGGTAGCAGACATGGCCTCCTCCCATAATGAAGGCTTTATTTTGCCCACAGTGAAAAGACTACTCGGTGTTAAGGTGTGCTTACGCACACTGGTCAGTTATCAGGACCCCCGGTGCAAACCCCTGCCTGCAGCTCATGTACCTGTAGTGCTGTAAATGTGTTGTACTGCCTTTTCAGTGAAAATATTGAGCTCAGGTTCAGGCAATGTGGCAAGAATCTGGTCCGCGCAGGTCTTGGTCCTTCACAATATGTTTTTTCACATATTGCAGTACACTGTATAGAGCGTATTTTCTCTTTGATAATATGATCACTGGCTCTTCACTCTCTCTCTCTCTCTCTCTGTTTCTCCCTCTGTTTCTCTCTCTCTCTCTCACACACACACACACACACACACATGCACACACAGAGCCCCCCTCACAGCTCACCTTACCCCAGAGGCATCTGAGCTTTTGGAAGGCCAGATGGTGGATGCAGGTTGGGGGCTGGTATGCATGTGCGCATTTTTCTGTACATCTCATTGGGAGAATGAATGGTATCGAGGGAGAATGGAGAGACAGAGGATGAGAGCAATATACACTATATTGTGTGTGTGTTTGTGCATATTTATGTATCCAATTCCATTCTATTCCAGATGTGATACTTGTTTTCTTTTTTTCGCCGTGCAGATATTTCCTGTTCTTTTCCATGTTGTTTTCCTGTGTCTTCGACACATTCGTGTGTCCAGAGATTTGCTGCGGAGATGCTATCGGCAGTGTTAGGTTCCACCCGTTTTGCTTCGTGCTTGGCCCTTATCAGAGAAGGTGGCTGGCTGTGGGAAGATGGCTAAGGGCTTATCTGTACAATCTCAGGGAGAAGTAGACCCAATGCATCAGCAACATACGAAACACATTAGGGCGCCGGAGTGAAAGCAGTGACGCTCATGACACAGTTCAACCTCAAACTGTGTGAGTCATCTGTTTCCTGGTAAAGCCAGTTCTCTCAAATGGCAAACACACAATGGGCCCAGACGCACACACCCACTGACATACTGACCAAGGCTTGATGTGCACAAGGGCACAGACTTAGAGATAACCTTCCAGGCCACACCTAGTGGAAAATGGCAATGCTAGTAATTGATTGGGCGCAGTGACCCAGCTTCCCCGCCACTCAAGGATGGTGGTGTGAAAAACGTCCTTTTTCTCATTCTTTTTCTATCTCTCACGCCTTTTCCCCTCCATTATCACCTGTCCTAGAGATTGGGTGACAGTTGTTCAGTCAGCGGGGAAGGGGAGACCCTTTGATAGTTGTTCATTTGAAAGGCGAGAAGAGAAATCATTGATTATGAGTCTTATTTCCCACTGTTCATGCAGCCTGGCTCCTGGGGCCTCTATGCTTACAGCCCCATATTCATTATTTCTCCTCCCACCCTATGGCCCCTTTAGATCCTGTCCACCCCAGCCCTCCCTGCATCAGCTCAGGCCGATCCAGATTAACAAAGGCCTGTTGTGGACTCAACTTCCTGGCCATTTCTTCTTCCCCTGCTAGATTGTTCTTTTTTTTTTAAATTTAATTTAAATCTGAGATTGTTTGCAAGGTACACCCCATTATCTCCCAACTTTTTTTCTCAAAATGTACTGCCTGGGAATAATTGTTTGTTTTTGCCTGCCTCTCTCCCTCTTTTCTCCCCTCCTCCCTCCCTCACCTGCCTCTTTTCCCCCACACTTTTTTTTTTAGTTAAAAACAGATGCATTTATGAGGCATTGTTGGGTTTACTACAAGGAAAAAGTGAAATATGAGCCTGTCCTTCTGAGGACGTAATAGACACAGCACTGGCAGGAACAGGAAGGGGGTAAAGAGACTGTTGGGGTTGTAAGCTTGTAGGAACAAAGAGGTTCATTTATGATTGTTATAATGAGATCTGTTTTTGAGTCAGGCCCAGAATGATTTAATTTGACTTTTAAGCCCTACAGCTCAGGCTTAAGGGCTGCAAGGGGGAAGGCGGGCAGGACAAAGGCTGATTAGGGAGTGGGAGGAGGCAGGTATAGTGGTGTCGTGTTGTGTCTTTTGGTGTGTGGGAAACTTTTTAAAGTCTACAACTGGGGTTCTCAAACTTATTACTTAAAGGGCTGCATCTGATTTTTATTCAAAGTCAGGGGTCCAGAAAAATTGGCGATAAGCATCTTACATTCTAGTTCAGACAGTCAAGATAGACTTTTGTGGCACATGCCCCGTGTGACCCCTGAACTCTGATGCCTCACATTTCTTGTGATTGGGCCAGCAAGAAACTGAGTCAGCCATAGCTAGGACAGTTAGTCCATATTTATTTCTGACTCAGACATATTTCTACAACCACATTTACAGTAGTTGTAGAAATTCTGTACTAGAGAAAACGAGACACATTCTTTATCTGCGATTTAGGAGCTGATAGCAAATTCTATGGTGTAACTTTAATGCGTGAACTCTGCAGCGACAACACACAACAGTCTCTCCAGCAGTTTACATCGCCATGACAATGATGTCAACGATTGGGAGATAAGGCACATTAAAACCACATTCATCTGGGGACAGGATCGCTGTGAATAATCTGCAGCTACACTCTATATTCAACGACACTAACAATTTATTGATCAATAGAAATTTTATTTCAAAATAGAAAACTTTACATTTCATAACGTATTGTATTCATAATTCAAGGTATAGGCTGGTCTGGATTTACCTGCCATTTGGTCTGGATGTGGACCAAGGTCCAGACTTTGAAAAGCCATGGTCTGCAGTCAAACTGATAAGAATATCAGTTTAGCTCACTTTGGTAACAACACACTACAAACTCCCTGCATATCGCTATGTTTATTTAGCAAATCCCTTGCCCAAATGTACATTATATGATGTTGCTACTGTACAGAAAAAAAATTATTTTGTGGCACTCTTTGCATTTTAAACGATTCAGCAGCCCAGAGGATGCTACGTTTCCAGCGCTCAGAGGAATTAAAGGCAGAATGTTAATAGGGCTGAAATTACAAACGGTGGTAGAAGCTGCTCCACTTCCGATTAAATAAAAACTGGTTCCTCCACAGGCTGTTTCTCATAGGGACTGACAAGCACTCACTCACACACACATACACAAGCACAGATGCGAATGTGCAAGATTCCCAACACACATACACTGCCATGCACACACATAGCTTTGATGTGTGGAAAGGAAATGAGAGGGAGAGCTAAGGGTTTGGACCTGGGGCCTGTCCCATTATTAATGAGTAAGTGCCAGTTCCTCTCCCAGGTTCAGGACATGTGGACATATTTCACAATTTGCCTGCCCTTCTCCTCACCATAAATGTAATCTCTTATTAAACATTGGCTTCTTGGCAAGAGGGGCAGATAGAGAGAAATTGTGCATGAATTTGTGTCTCACTGTGTGTTTCTGCGTTAGCATGAGAAATGAAAATTGTGTGGTGGAGACAAATTAAGTTCCTGCACAGTGCAAAATGGAATGCCAGCTTCTGAGAGGGACACTGATGGGCCAATAAGTAGCAGTGGTGGGAGAACAGTTTCTACCCCACATAACACTGAATCCCTCTGCCAGGCAAATTTCTGCCTTCCCTGTGATGTCTACTTGTCTAGCTGGTTAAGAAGAGAGTGTTTTTGGAGGTAATTACCTATTGATTTGAAGCACAGGGGGTAATGGGAAATGAGTGGACAGCATCTTGATCTACCAACAGTTGCAAGGCTGTTGGTACAATACAAAACTGACAGGGTGAAAGGGGCGTTTCCCTAAAAGAACCAAGGTCAAAGGTGTTTTGTTTGGCTTTCAAATTCTGTTAATCTGAATTTAGGAAAAGAAAATAAATCAGGAAAAAAAACCAAAACAGACAGGAATCAGAAGCCCGGGAATGTCTATTGGTTGAAAATTCAAGATTGTGCGTATCTGATTGTGTGTTCTAATATTCAGTGGTATTGAATGTACAGTATTTCCCCCAGTTTGCATATTTATTTTATTTAAATTTTGTTTTGATGGCCACCTTGACAGACTGATCCCAGCCTGTGCTGACCTATTGACCTACCCTCTCCTTCATGAATAGTTATAACAGTTTTGAACAAGGGGACTCATTTTAATCTGATGCATCCTGTGGTCACATCACACCCAATCATCCTTGGGTCATAAATCTTACCCTGATAATATTGAATCTGTACTTTTAGCAGATGATTAAGTAAGTGAAGAAATTTCCCACATAGAGATGCTGTTTTATTCCTTCCTCTGTGTCCTCCTCCTACAGATCCATGTGCTATTGTTTTTGTTAGATGCAAGTTAAAGGACAATGATTAGGACTCATTTGTACACAAGAATAGAGGCAAAGAGGGACAGAGGGAGAGAGACGGATAGGCCTGTATCTGCCTACGATCTTATTTCTGCTAATGAGGAGGCTGGTGGTTCTGGCTGCTAACCCTTAAGCACATCCAGCCCTTCGGAGCGTTTGTGCCTACATTTATCTTTGTGAGAGTACATATCCTTGAATGTCTGTGGGGAGTGTGATTTACCTTTTTTATAGAAATATCAGTGATAATGAAAATTTGGACAGGATTGGTTGGTGCAGTGAGTCATGCCAGTGTATTTGCTGTTAGTGTTAGCTTGTGTGTTGAGGTTGCTGTTAAATCTATGAAGGACGCTTGTTAGCATAGCAGTCTCAGACATCACCCCCCCCCCCCAACCCAAACCTTTTCTGTACTGAGGCACACTGAACGGTATAAAATTCATGCCCGTTTCCAATTGTTCCCTCCCTCCTTATCTCTTATTCCTATGAAGTCTTTCCCCTCCCTGCTTTCTCCCAAGGCTGGGCATCTAAATAGGCACGCCTTTGATGTAAGCTTCACACACTGTTAGACACCCACTCATCAGATTGACACCGATGTCTGGGCGGAGTCAGCCCATTTCTGAGAGCTGGGGAAATGAACTGCTGGTATATACTGTACACACATATGGCATTCAGCCAGGTAGTTTTAAATGAAGCAAAGTGGAATGTGGCCATGAATGAACGGATGTGCTTGTTCAGATGCAAACATTTTCCAGTATGGCCATGCTGCACTCAGCTGATGATATGTCAAGATGACAAACGTTCCCACTAAGGTGAGCTGAATGTAATTGTACAGTGGTTTTCCTGGCTGTGTTTTACAACAGTGTCACATCAGTTTTAGAGGAAATTATTTTTATATCAGAAGAAACATCATACAAGTGATGTGAGATTATTAACGTATAATATCAATGCTGGCCTCTTTTATCATAAAGTCTTTATCTAAATGCATACCGGCACAGCCTTGGAACTCTCTAACATTCTCAGTAAATGATAAATGTTTTGTAAAGGCCTAACTAGACAGGAAGTGTGTAACGAGTGTAGTAAAGTAAGTGAGTGTATGTTGTATTTTAAATCGGTTCTGACAAATGATCACATACAGTTAGTGTTTGGACAGTGACGCCCTTCATTTGCATCGACACCTATTTAGACCGCATATTGAGAGTTCCCATGAACAGCTACCATGAAACTGATTGTTAGTCAATTGTCCAATTACTTTTGAGCCTCTGAAAATGAGGGACTTTGTAATGTGTGTCGAGTAGTGTTTGTGTAATAGCTGATGACTCCCCTGAATAAAGGGGCTCCATTAAAATCTTAACATCCCACCTGGTGCCAGTCATGTTAATGCTATTTTCAGCGTTTAAAAAAAAAAAATGTTCTCAGACCAAAAATTGGCCTTTGCTTCTAAAACAATCCCAAAATCCAACATCCATTTTCACATTTATTAAAGCTACTTGATATGTTGACCTACCTAACCCAAGGTGAAACAGAGAGACACAGATGTGCAATGCTCTCTTCATGTGATGGTTACAATTCCTGACAAGGTCACTGTGTGAGTCCGTGAGTGTGTGTATGTATGTGCGAGCAGATTCAAGCATGAACAAAAAAAAAAAAAATTCCTCAGCTTGCTCTAAAAGGGCTCTCAGACAGCTGTCAGTGATTGGCTGAAAGAGGACACCTTCTTTCTGTTATTATTGACAGCTGAAAATGTAGAGGAAGTGTGGAGTGTGACTTGCATTTCTGCACATATTCTCAATCATTTTGAGACTCAGGTAATGATTTGAAAAATCTACTTCCTTTGATAAACATCATGCGGCAGCTTCTAAAAGGAAAAGCATGATGGATGGTCATATTGCCTCTCAAAAAATGGAAAAGACAAAAGGCAAACAAAAAGCTTCTCTCTATCTCTTTCTCTGACTCTCTGTCGGTCTGTTGCCTTGGCTCTGAAGATTGATTGTGAATCAGCCAGGATGTATGAGCGTTGCGATCATATCATGGATCACAGCATGGGGAAGGAATGACAGATGTCATAAGCATCCTCTGTTTATTTGAGAGGCGAGTGTGTGTCTGATGGATTGGTTGTGTGTGGTGGATACAAGGATGATTTTTCCTCTCTCATGTGTCTCTTTGTGTTTTTGTAAATATTTAACAGGACAAACAAAGCGTTTGTGCAATGTAGAACAATGTCCCAAAGTTAGCAAGTATAATTAAAAAACAAACTGAAAGTATAACACTTCAAGGTTATTTATAGTTTAAATAATATAATAGGATAGAGTTATAAGTCCATAATTGTATGGACGTATTTTTAGATTTTTAGATGTATTTTAGATGTATTTCAAATATTGCCTTAACTTTTCCATCTCTTAGGTCCAAAATAAAAATACAATATCTATGTCCAACACTTCCCGAAGTACAGATCATTTTAATAGATCATTTATAAAAATTCAGTTATATTACGTGAATATTCTTTCCTGATTTAACATGACTCAAAGAAATGGGGCACCTCACTGGGGTGATGGGTGGTAAAGGGGCTATTGAGGGAAGGGTTCAGTGTGTTTCTGTCAAGGTCATTTTGAGTGGCATATATATCCTATTTAGGAGCCTCTGAAACCACTGAGCAAAGTAGACATGAAACAGTGTTGACAGCCCTGCACTGCTGCGATTGCTACAGTCACACTGGAGATTAGTTAGTGGACCAAACACACTCTCTCACACACAAACACAAACACAAACACACACACATATGCACAGACAAATGCACTGGGTCCTCTGCCGTGAGCTGGACACTAGATCGGGCCCTTAATACGGACAACCATTTCTGCACTAACAGCTCCTGATTGCTTTGCTTTACACATCGTGATGACATCAGCACATTGCTAATTAACAAATAATTGACAGATGACGAGATGGATCAGTGGGAGTGCCGTTAAAGGAGCATGCTGCAGCATGCCCGTTCCTTCGAGACATCTGGACTGATCAGTTAGCCCCTGTTTAGTAGAGCAGGTTAATCAAACCTGTTTTTATGCAAGAACAATTTTGGAAACAGTTGCCAATGACCGTGAAGAAGTTTGATAAAATTTGGGTCATGTATTTTCATTCCAGAACTCTAGATGTCTTAAAGACATTTTTAGGACACTCCCTTTTCAATATGCAATTGTATTAAAATGTTTGCTACTACCTCTGTGAGAGATAACAGCCAGGCGCTTGTAAAGGGATCCTGTCTATTGGGGGAAGATGGAGGAAATCGCTGGGAGCAGGAATGTGCTTGACTTGTTTGTTTGGGTCAGTGAAGGAAGTGTGTGTGCTTGTATGCGTGTGTGAATGTGTGTCAATGCAGGCCTGTCTGTGTGTTGTCCAAAACAGTGTTTGCTCAGCAAGAGAAAAACTGAAATGTGATATGAATATCCTCTCCATTCTTCCGTGAAAGTACCTGAAAAAACCCCTGAAAGGGGCCCGTTTAGGCTCGCTCCCAGACAATACAGCACAATGCCCCTGATGACAGGCTAACTGTGGGAGGAAATAGCCCTGCTAGCGCCAACATAATAGCAGAATATTCTGGAAGTCACAGGAGGGATTCATGGAAGCAAATAGTCTTTTTCTAACATTCAGTGGAACAGTGTGTGTGGTTATGTGTGTCTGCGTGGGATGTGTGTGTCTGACATGCTGACCCTCTTTTCTGTATGTGCACCACATTCTGTGATGTGCTAGATGTGTGAATTGGAACCTTGCCTAGCCTGTCAATCAGATGAAGAGATCATTAGAGGTGTCACACTCAAATCTCTCTTCTTTCTAATCAGCTGTCATACTAGTTACGCCAGCTTCTACATGTGCCTGTGCCCAGCTGCCAAATAAAAGTTCATGAGCTGGAACTGAATACACAAAGGAACCGACAACTTAATGAATTTTGTTCAGGTGTCTTACCCATAGTGAGCACCACTTGGTTGTTCTCTTATGCCATGATCCTCTAGTGGGCAGGAGATGACTCCATCTTGGGTTCCATATGGACCCCATGTTGGAGTCACGCTGCTCTCTAACAGTGGGGGAATGGCAATTAGCGCTACATTTGCTGAGGATGGCATTGAACCAGAGACCTGTCACCTCTGCTTCACAGCTCTGTCTTTGAAGACACGCATGTGTATGTGTGTTCATGTTCTTGTGTGTGTGTGTGTGTGTGTGTGTGTGTGTGTGTGTGTGTGTGTGTGTGTGTGTGTGTGTGTCAGCATGCATGAGGGGAGGAAGAATCATATCACAGCACCTGTTTCACAGCAGGGGATGGGACTGCCTCACTGAGACAAGGTGTGTGTGTGTGTGTGTGTGTGTGTGTGTGTGTGTGTGTGTTTGCAAAGAGGGAAAGGCATTGTGTAGCGATGGTATATTGTGTGGGATCAGAGGCAGAGCAGCATCTAAATGCATGTGGTTACTTGTAATCAATGTTACCGCAGTTCCCTTTGGGTATGCTAATCTATTTTAAAATGCTAATGTATTTCAGTGCCAAACGCTTGAGTTGTATCATACGAGTGAATAAGCGATCATGCACACAGTGACGATGAGATGGAAATCTGCTTGAAGAATGTCATATAGTGTCTTGGGAAATTGAATTCCCAAACACAGTGCCTGGGAAGCTGTATTGCACAGCTGACGGCATGTGGACTCCTTAGGTGGCAGTAATTGCACCATCTTTGCAGTTTATAAGTCCCTTAGATCTCTGTAGTGAAGGACTGATATGACACAAAATAGTCGGTAGCCCATAGAGGCGAACGGGGGATCTGTGTCTTTCATAGAACAGGCTGCAGTTGCCACTGGAGACTGGCAATTGCATGTCCCTGCTTTGAAACCTCTCGTGATCACAGAACAACTGGATATGGTCATTTGAGATCAAGAACAGTGATGAAAAATACTCATCTGTTTCACTCACTGGAATTTGTTGAGTATTTGTGTGTTTGCTTGATTTGATATAAGATGACAGGGTAGAGAGAGACTGTGTGTGTGTGTGTGTGTGTGTGTGTGTGTGTGTGTGTGTGTGTGTGTGTGTGTGTGTGTGTGTGTGTGTGTGTGTGTGTGTGTGTGTGTGTGTATTTCTGGGTTTTGTTTGGCCACCAGGGTACTTGTTTCTCTTGTCTGACCTTGCTTAGACAGACTCACCGTTGTGAAGATTTGCATGTTGGCAATGTCCCTGACCAAAAGTCACTGTACACTGTGTAATCATGAGTTATCCTAAAAAATCATCAAAATTGAAGTGTTTAAAACGGCAACCATGAACTGCATAGTCCTTTGTTCCAGTCCATCCAGGAACCTTTATGTTGTTCCCTCCCCTACAATAATTAGACCCATCTAGCACAGTGTGATGAACCTGCAAGATCACCGTTGTCCCATAAGGTGTAGGAGCTCTTTTGTTATTGTTTCTGCCATTTTTCTAGTCTTGGAGGACCCAAACACTCACTCCTGGGATTAACACGCCTTCACATGGCAAAAGGTCCATATAGAAATCTGCTTCATACACTGCCTGGATTGATGGAGTTCATGTAAAGGAGACACTTTTCTGTGTTCTTTCATTGCGTTGTTAGTCAGCCTTAATCAATAATTCTCCCTCTGTCTATCTCTCTCTCTCTCCCTCCACCCATTAGAGTGCCAGGTTGTGTAACATGCCGGTTGGCTTTGTACTCGCAGATGATGACTTCTGACAGTTGCCCACACTTCTCGAATCAGCTGCGTGTAGCGAGTGTGTGTGCGTGCTATGTGTATTTTTTGATAAATATGCCCACTTGTGTGTTTCTGTGTGTCTGTGAGCGTGCATGCTGATGACAGCTGACAGGGCCCACGCATCTTAATTTAGCCTTGCTGTCTGGCCCCCGGGGAAGGCATGGATGTTCAGATATAGAAAAAGCTTCAATGCTACGATCCCTACTTTCCTTCCCTATAGTATCGAACCATGCTAGTCTCGACCTTATGCCTCCAAGTCAGAGCGAACTTATCCCACAAATGATAACGACAAAAGGGAATCTGGAACTGGGCCCAGCGCCAGTTTCAGTGTTTATCATGGAAATGCTTTTCCCTTTTTAGTCTTTGAAGATGGCTTCCAAATAGAAAAGGGATGAAAAATGTTTCTGCCTCTGCATTATATTTGCAGATTTTCTTGAAGTGTGCGTACTGTTGCTTCAAGATATTGAGTTTCTTTATGGTATTGAGTTGCGTTGAGGCTACAAAATATATACTTTCAGTGCTTTCACTGCCAGCACTCCAGTAATTTATTCACAGAATAAAGTAGTGGAGAGGTTATTGTCAGCACTGTATGACTTGCAGTAACTTATTTTCCTGACAAAGGTTTGTCAGGGATATCCCATCACTAATGAAGTTCAATAGGTTAGTGGTTTTTAATGTGAGTCAAATTCGATTTTGGTATGTGGTTATGATCACTATCTGTGTGGTAATCTGGAGGTGATCAACGTGGCAATAGAGTGTGTGTGTGTGTGTGTGTGTGTGTGTGTGTGTGTGTGTGTGTGTGTGTGTGTGTGTGACTAGATAGATAAAGGAATGAAACGGTCCCTATGTGACTTGGGCTTTATTAAAGAGAAGTTAATGAGTTCCCCTGTCTGCCTCTCTCATTTTTCCTCCCCTACCCATTTACTTTGAGCACCATTTCTTCTCCATCCTATCTCTCTAATATCCCTCCCGCTCCTGCTCTTGCTCAAACTATATTCACATTCTCAAGCGTTATCCCTTGGCCTTGTAAGTAAATTACAAAACTGAGACAATGCAGCATTGGGAGTGAAAATATAAAACTATTTTGTTACATCCCAATCTCTGTTGCTTTTTACTCTCTCTCTCTTGCTGTCTGTCGGTCTCCTCTTTCCTTATGCGCTGAAAGAGACTCGCCTTTATCACTGTCGGCTAGTTGGATTTTCATGCTAATTCAAGCAGATCCATCTGACTAATGCTGATCACAGATGTTCTGCACTGTCCCCAGTGCTGGTCTCTGTGTGTGTGTGTGCGCATGTTAGTTCATCTGCGTTTCTCATATCACAGTGTTTGATTCTTTTGATGTTCAAAGATCCTCTGACAACAAAGTACAAATTCCTTGCTTTTGAAAATTAGATCTCTCTAAATCATAGAACTGTTGCACTAGCGATATCAGCGATGCTAATAATCTCATGTTTCACTGAGCTGCACTGGATCCTGTGGACTTCAACTGCTCGGCCAACCTGTGTTGTGTTCTCCAGAAGTTAGAGGCTGGGTACAGTTACACTTAACTTGTGGAGGAAGAAAAGCCTTTGGTCAGAGGAAGAGAGGCAGAAAGCAGGAGAGAAAGAGAACAAGGTAGACGAGGACGTAGACAAAGAGGGAGCCATGTTTTTCTTTTGCTCTCTCCTGAGGCGCAAAGAGCAGCTAGTGCTGACATGCTAGCGAAATCCACTGCTGTGGCATCAGTCTGCTTGTCCTACTGCAGAGGCAGGAAGAGAACAGCAGCATGAACACAGACCGCTTTGACATTGCACACTTTGTGGAGTTGCTCCTCTGTCATGGTCACTGGAGAAATTTCACACAGAAAGCAGACATGACAGCAGGCACACATCCACAGTCATACAGAAACAGAACCAGTGCTCTGCTTCCTTTTTAAAAAATGACTGCGACATGAGAGCAGCAGGTATGGCTATGGCTTTGTTTCTCGTGTTTTTCATTACTGGAGCGGCACATGAATGAACAAGATCTATCCCTATGTTTTTGCATCACAATGAGATTTTGAACCCAGTATATTCCATGTCATCTCGTTCCATTCCAGTCTTTATACTGGACACTTTCCCTCTCACTCCCGCTGACTGTAGCCATCTGGGCTTTTGATCCAGTGGAAGTACTCTGAGAGGACTATTTGAGCGGCCAAAGGAAGAGAGATGACATTGTATTGCAGCAAATCCATAGGAGGGACATGTGGGGGGCACTACCAGAAGTCGGGGGGAGACTGTCTTAAAAAGGCACGGGGATACTGTAGCCGTCTGGAAGATCTATGGAGTGTGATGTGACTGACATGGAATGCTATTTGTTGGATACTCATTGGACAGAGTGAGCTGACACATCTGTGGCAGGCAGCCAAATCAACTCTGATTTATGCCACCCCACCATCTAGAAGGGGGCCTGCCCAGTCACCCAGCCAATACAGAAGATGTATTGTATTGTGAGGGTTAGCACAGTATCAAAAAACAATCACTCACAGACACACACACACACACACACAGAGAGAGCGAGAGAGAGACACACACACATAATAAAATATCTAAGATGAGTGGGTTAAAGTATCTCTAGTTATAAGTTATCGCCGCTCATGTTTGACATATATAAATTTCCATTGTACACATAGACACAGACGTCAGCTGCCTCTACTGATAGATATTTGTTAAGTCGAAACTTTTATTGCAAATAAAACAAGCCTGGTCCCCATCTGGGCTGTTTCTGCCTACATGTTAAACATTTAGTAAACCCTCAACATGTTTCCCTGCTTTTGGCCATAACACTGCTGTGTTCCAGATGCATACAGCAGTAGCAGCGAGCATGGAAGTTAGTGAAATACTGAGATGCGGTGTGGGGAAAAAGAAAGGGGGTTTTAAGTGATTGAGAAACCAAGAGAGATCCAGAACACATAATATGATATAAACTAGAGGGGTAAGAAATAAGTTGTGGCAGAAGTTAAAATTGATAGGAGAAAAGAACTGGTCACCTATGGAGAAATTGAGGGCAGTGATTTAGAAGAGGTGAGATGAGGCAATGTCATTCTCTTTGAATAGCTATTATAAAAGTAGCAGGGTGAATATGGGACTTAGAGAGTTTGCGAGGGAGTTCTTCAGCCCATCTTGATAAACCTCTTCTTTCCTGGTGTATAAATAAAGAATTTTCTTCAGTTAGACACAGTTGGGTTTGTTTTTTTTGTTGTTTTTTTTCAAAGCTGCATCAGTGTGTTAATTATGTTCAAGCAGAGATGTACTGGTGAATTACAGTGCAGTACAAAACCAAAGAATCTTTGAATGTAACTCTGAAACTTCTTGATTTATTTTACCATGGCAAGAAGTGAAAATAACTCTCCAAAGTCGACTTTCAAGTCAAGAGAGTACCACTCTCATTTGCCTAAAACATTCAAAATGCATTAATCTTTTTGCCCAGCTATGCTTACATACTAACATACATTTACTGTAGTTGTGAGGACTTACCAAAAGCAGCAGGACTGCAGTATCAACTAGCAATTTACTAATCTCTCCACTCATTCAGGAAGCTCTTAAACTTGCACACAGACACATGCAGCCCAATGTAAACATCCTAATTAGGGGTGAGGTTGACAGAGAGGACGGCTGCTTGGCCGGGGCCATCTGGCTGGGCTTGGCTGTCTGATCTATAAGTCTCTAGTTTGCCAAGCCCACATGTTTTACATTGTCTCACAATGACGGGAGGACCAGTCAGGTTGAAACCTGCCGCTTTCACCAAAACAAATGGTAGCCATAAACCTGTATTGAAATATTTCCATTTGGAAATACATTCACACCTAAATCAATTTTTGTCTCTCTCTGTGCCATTCGTACTCCTCCACCCTCTCTCTCCTTCCCTCTCTCTCTTTCTCACACCTCTTTCCCTCACACATACACACACACACACACACACACACACACACACACACACACACACACACACAAAACACACACAGGAAAATTAATTAGGGTTGGCACAGCAGCAGCAGCAGCCTCATACTAATAAATCTCTCCATTATCTAAAGTGATTGGTGGACACAGAAGTTCATTTCCTGTCTAAGAGTTGAGACCTGAGGACAGATGGGCATTAACCCCATGTTTCCTGTTCTGCAAAGTGCCCACTCTTCAGTTGTGTTAGTGTGTAGTGAGAGAGGTCATCACTAGAGAACTCAAAAAAAAAATTCTCATAAGAATTTTATGTGTGAATACATATATGCTATAGTACATGAGTTTTTTTTTTTTTTTTTTTTTTTAAATTTACTTTCTTATCAAGTAGACCGTTTCAATGTACTCAGAACATTTAACAGACCCTGATTCAAGGCCTATCCTCCTCCTCAACTACCATCGACATTTAGAACAAACATGGATGATCCAGAGTGGCCGTTTTGTGCACATCACTGGTTACCATCACCAGTGGTCATCTGTCAGCATTGTATTTTGGCAAGAGAGTACCTGCCAGAAAAAAAGTTACTGCTCCAGACTGCAGCCAATGTCTTTGGCTGGAGTGTTGATGCTGTACCCTACCAGCTGGCCTGCAGTGCACAGTGAATGGACTATTGTGAAACAGACTCAACAGCTTGACATAGACTGGTGACCCAGAAATTTGCTAAAGTAAAGTTTTGAGTCATAACAGTGTTGTGGGCAAGATTAAGTAGTCCTGTACGCAAGGGGAATTTAGAACAAACCTATTTCCCTTTCCTGTTCCATAATGACATCATAAGTGTCTAGGGAGCCGCTGAAGCACCTGTGTCCCATCTCCATGACAACTGGGACTTGAGGCCTTTGGGTGATGGAACACATGGATGAGGCAGGCTCGCACAACTGGGCTTACACAGGCACACACTTGATTCAAAAAGAAAAAGAAGGACTTTTGAGGCTAAATAAATCACACAACATGGAGTCTGGGGTAAAAGCCCCTGATGAGATATAAAGCCTACAGAAATAGGCCATCACAGACCCCATTCCTCCTAGCCTGCACCAGAGTTAATGGCTGTCAGATCTCTGGGTGCCTCTCTGATTCTTTCCGTGTTAGCAGGATTGTCTTTGTTATTTTACAGCTATTATCTTTCCTTTACCAATTCCATGTTCTCCACTGGATGGCCACTGTAAGCGGCTACTCGGTGCTGTGTCCTAATGAATGCTTTGTTAAGTTGTAGACATATGTTAACAATAAACCAAGGGCCCATTTATGTCCCTCATTCGTTTCAGGATAATAGTGTTTGTGTATTTTGAAAAAGAAGCAAGTGCTGGGATTGAAGAGGGAAGGAGAGTAGGATGGAGCAGGGTGGGAAGTCAGAAGTGTAGACAGTAGTAAGGAAAGGGAGAGGGTTGACTTTTAAAGTTATTCTGGCAGAGAGTCAAGTGAGCTCAGTGAGGCAGAATAATATGGGCTGAGTGTGGTTGGCTGAAATGTGTCTTTCCAAATGTATGTGTTTGCTTTTGGCTGGTGCACAACTCATGATTCTCTATGCGGAAGGCTTTACCTGAATTTGCTCTAAATGAGTTGCTCAACAACTTCGTGCCAGTTTTTATCTAACAGACAGTCCAGGCTAACACACAGAGCCACTAACTGGTCTGTTAGTTACAATATGACTCAATCCAACATGGCAGTGTGATAGAAGTGGTGTTTTTAAAAACAGACAGCACGACTCCAGAATATACTCGTGCTCTGGATACTCTGACTCTTAAGTGCTGTTGAGGTAGCAGACAGCATCTCTAAAAGTGAATCCTTGTCTTAAAGGAAATAAATGAGTAGCCTGCGTTGAATAAACTGATCTAGTCAAGCATGCATTCACCACAACAACCATGTGGCTGTGTCAGGCTCACATACATGGGTTTGAATTTGACTGTACACACACGTTTATGGTTTCCTATTCATTCACATCTGAATATGAGGTTGCCAGGGGCAACACTGAGCCTACAGCATCCTCACGCTCACTGTTTGCCAAGCAGCCAAATATCCAGCACCATTAACCTCATCATTGCAACATAATCAGCCACGGATGAAGCCGCTGCTAAATCGAGGCAGCCTTCAAGGCACGGTTAGAAATGTTAATTAAATGTTGCTCGATCTTGCGTTGGCTTGACACATGATGCCAAACCATCATTTGGGGCTGTGCAGTATCAGCTTTCCCTCTTCTCACTCATTGAGGATCTGTAGCACACATACTATAGATCATGGAAAGGCAACCATCTATGACTGCACCACATGATTTCACTGAGCAGTGTAATTAGCAGAAATAACCAAGTGTTGCCTTTGGTTGGAATGGGAACCTGCATAGTCTAATGCTTTCCATGGCATGATAGCCTAGTCCTGCTGTTGTCGCTGTTTCTGTGGAGCTGGTGTTTGCTTTGCGATGTTCTTAAATTTACTCCGGATCTTTTTTAAGAGTGTTGGAACCTTGTTTTATCTTTTTAAATTTTTTTTATGGCTGACACACTGAAGACTGAATGGCCTTTGTGTGTGTGCATGGACTTCTGTGCTTGTGTTTGTTTGTGTCAGGTTGCATGTCTGCAGATTTTAAGTGCCTTAAGAGCACCCAACAATCACTACCCTACTGAAGGCAGTGTGGTCTCAAAATGTTGGTGGCCATTTTGAGGCGTTATTGTAGCTACTAATGGCTGATATAGAAATACCGCCCAGTCTAACCCCAGACTAAATGCTTGTTTGTGTGCATCTGTGGTTAATCAAGCATGTGAAAGTGACCTGAGATGGAGGGTCACCCTCCGCTTGTACAGTGCTTGGCTTGCAAGAGGTCTGAGAATGAATCCATATCTCAAACCATCTGCCGTGAAAAGAAATGCAGAGGCATCAGCCCTAAATGGATTGGACAGATTGGACCGTCTAATACAATTTTATTAGATCCTGCCAGCAACAGGCTCAGCAAGAGGAAGACTGCATCTTGAGTGTATGTGTTTGTGACTGGTCTGGTATGCCCACAGATGAAGGCAACCCAGGAATGACAGGGGAGAGTGAAAGGGATTAAAAGCTAACTCCATTTAGACTGTGCCTAAGACAGAAAGGTCTGCTCTAAACAGGTGTGATTATCACTCTCCAAAGTTGCTAAAAAGACTCAGCTGTGGTGGAGTGTGCGTGTTAGTGTGTGTGTGTGTGTGTGTGTGTGTGTGTGTGTGTGTGTGGGAGAGAGAGATAGAGAGACAGAGAGAGGGAGAAGAAGTGAGAAGAGGACATAAAAAGACAAAAGATATACGTGTGTGTGTGTGTGTGTGTGTGTGTGTGTGCATGCATGTTTGGGTGTGTGAGCCTGTCTGTGTGTGTTGAGCATTTCTCCAGAAGACTGGGTCATTTAAAGAGGATTAGAGGTAGTAGTGATGGACTGTTCACAGTAAATGATACTGCGTTGTAAAGCACTGTACCACCCACACGCATCCCACACCTACATGGAAGTCCCATAGTGGCTAGCATACACTGCACACGTAAGGAGATGCACACAGACAGTTTGCTGCAGAGTGTGGGTTGGAGAGGGGATATATAGCCAGAGTGCGAGAGGTTTGTGTGCTGTGTGAGTACTTTCCCAGCTCTAATCCGCCCATTCCTGTTGGCATGAAAGACAGGGATTAACAGACGAAAGGTGAACATGGAGAAAAGGCAGGGCTGGAAAAGAACACAGGGAAAGAGAGATAGTTCTCCGGAACCTCTGCAGGTTGCTTCCCCAGCTGCTGTTGTGAATGTAGATGAGCAGTCTTTTGTATGAATTTAAATCCCCTTATTGATCAGCAGATTAGGTGCTTTCCTCTTACCTTCTTTAACTTCCAAAACTCTGGATACACAATATCTCCAACCTGTCTGTTTAGGATTGGGATTGCTCATGACAAGGTCAAAATGCTATCATCAGATATAATTGAAAGTTGACCAAAGGTATTTATTCAAGGTATTCGGCATCAAAATTGAGACACAAGTGAAACATCTACCTACACAATGTATGGCAAATCTTAAAGGAATAGTTTGACATTGTGCTTTGTGGCGGAGAGTTCAATGAAAAGATTGATACCACTATCACATCTGCCTGTTCAGTACAAGGCATTAAATACAGCCAGCAGCTGGATACAGGAGGGAACAGCTAGCGAGGCTCTGGTAGGCTGATTAGGTTACAGTGGACACAGCCAGACTAGCTGTTTCCCCCTCTTTCTGCTCTTTCTCCTAAACTAAGCTTAACGGCCTTATGTTTAATGGAGAGATATGAGAGTGGTATCAATCATCTAATCTAACTCTGCCAGAAAGAGAATAAGGGTATTTTCAAAAATGTCAAAAATGTCTTAAAAACAGAACACTAAGTACAGCATACCAGTGCTCTTGACAACCTAAAAATGGGATGAAACTGCAAATATAGATGGCTGAAACCAGAGATAAATGCCTCTTATACCAAAGATATAAATAATATTTTTAGCATATTGTACTTTTTAAACTTGTCTCTCTTTTCTATACTCCTCAGTTTTGAAAAGACAACATGAAAACAGCAGCATAAAAATGGCGCTGTCACTGCCAGCTATTTTTGGAAAGCTAACGACTCTTCCATGACAAATATATGCATAACTTAAGGCCTTTAAAGAACTTCTTCTCTCGATCTTGCATCAGAATTTACTCAAACTGTCTGGTGTGGCATTGTTTTGATAGAAGGCTCTCCCATCTCAGCAGGTGTGCTGAAAAATTCACCCTGAAGACTAGGCACAGATTTGCATCGCTGCATGAAAGACCGTGAGCTAGTTATCTGAGCAGCCATTGTGGAAAATTGAGGGGCAGATGCTTTAAGCCTGCTTTGTGTCCAAGGCCTCATCTGTCTGTTGCTAGACTGAGGTGTAGAAGACACAAAAATAACACAAAAGAAAATGTGTTAACAAAGGAGGGAGAGGACCATTATTTGGTTCACTGTGGAAATGAGAGAGACAAGACTGATTTTGAAATGGCTTTTAACACAGTTTATTAATTATTAATCAGGATAAGTGGACACACATATGATGCTGATTTTAGCATTTTAGCATATCTATTTTAGATATTATATTTTTATGTTTGAAGTATAGATAAAAGACTTACTGTGAGCTGTAGCTGCACCCTCATCATCCTGCACCTTAGTGAAGGTAGGTCTTTGTTATGTCTCTGTGAGAGATGTATTTGTGTTTGTGTCTGAGAGTGAGAGATTGTGTGTGTGTGTGTGTGTGTGTGTGTGTGTGTGTGTGTGTGTGTGTGTGTGTGTGTTCTTGCACGCATGAGTGTCTAAATGGTTTCCTTTCCACAACAAAACAAAGTTAATTGCTTCAATTACTGATATTAATTGCAAATTACCCGCCATTGGTTGTCTGTGACTCTCAATTTGGAGTCCTATGACTTCTTATCTCATCTCTGCGCTCTGTTTTGTTGTTGTGAATAGTTATGTTAATAGAGTTTATTTTCACTGTCCTTAGCTCTCTCTCACGCACATACTCAAACACATAGACACACACAATCTCAAGCTCACCTCTGGTTTTACATATCAGTTATTTTAGGAATACTGATTTGAGTTTGCTTTTCTCTCCCTTGTCCACACTTTACCCTGAATGTATTTAATTGTTCTCAATTTGACATTTGAATGGTTGGATATTTGTCACACTCACTTTGTCTTTCTCGTCCCTGTAACTTAACCAAACAATCCAAAAGATGGATGCTTTGAAGGACCCCTTTGTGGCTGTGCTGATGTCCCTACAGAGGAAGAAAAAGTGGGAAACAGAGAAAATAAACTTCTTGAGAAAGTTAAAAAGTAACTTTCTTAACAGGGCTGTCACTCCATATATAGCTTCCTGTACAAGATAAAAGTTTTGGAGCTAAGCACATTTTGTCTTTGCTGCAGAAACTAGGAGCTGATTACTGGTATGCCATTTTCCATTGGTATGTGGGCTGAAGTTTGAGTCAGTCTTGCATGGGTTTGTTTGCCTGTTGGGTCATCCTTGCTGTGATGTAGGTGTGATGTCTTACAGGTTATTTTTAAGCCCACCCAGGAGTTGTGCTACTAAGGCCAGGCATAAAGAAGCAACAAGAAGAAGATGTGTTTGCTTTTTATTGTTCCAATGCAACAGGACAGATGGGGATCATGAATTTAAAACTTGATTTGGCTTTAAAACTCTGCTTATTTCTAAATGGTATGTTTTAGGTAAGTGCTTCGCTGTTTATAATGTAGAGAGACACCAGGTAATTTGACTGCAGGGTAGAATTTAGACAGTGGAGGATACACCATATCATCTCGCTAATCACCTGTAATGAGCAGATGCAAGGCAGATGTGCATTGCTGCTGGCACAGGTGCTGCATAGTAAAGGTGTCCAAGGTTTGTCTTGGAATCCGTGATAGCCTCGGTGCGATCTACCGTCCTGATGCTTTCCACTTTGCTCTGTCCTTTAGAATGAGGAAGGTATGTGTGTTTCCCGAGGGTGCAAGGTTCAAGAAGAGAAGTGAAACAGTAGGAGGAATAAGAGACCAAAGTGCAGCCGGAAGACTTTAATTAGGAAGGCATAAGTATTCATGAGCCTGTCCTCAGCGTTTTTCCCACCAGCTCTTTTCTGAACTGACCATGACTCTCAGCACTGGCTTTATGCCACTGTAAAACCAAGTGGAGAGGTTTTTGGCGCAACAGCTGAGTTACGTTGCTGGATTTGGAATCATCACAGGTGGACTCCCCATAAGCCTCTGCTGCCTGGCTGGGAGTGAGTCTGCAGGGCATCTACAGAAAGGAGACATATGGTAGCTTTTTGGTGGAAAGTTTCATCCAAGTGTGTGTATCAGTGTGTAACTGTGTGTGTGTGCTCTAGCATATGCACTAGCAACAGTTATAGATGTATTAGTTATATCATAGCTGGTCTGGCCATGAAAAAGCCAAAGCCAGTGCAAAAATACAGACTAATTTGTCGAACTGACTGACAGATAAACTCAAATTAATTTACCTGCAGCTGTGGGGGAGACTCAGAGCATCATTAAATACAATATACATTATATAAAACATGCTGCTTATAGTGTTGGATGAAAATAAAAACATAATTTTGGTTTTGGCAGCCCATGGGTCAGATTTATACAGGATTTCCATCATCCCTCTGCCTATTTCCATCACAGTCAAGGCATGTATATGAACCCATTATGAAATCTTTCTTTTTATTTTTTCGGAGAAGTAATTCAGCCAAGTGGCAAACTTGTTTGCTTGCTAGCAGTCTCCAGTGACTACCCACTTGTTCCTTTTTACAAGAAAAACATGTTAGATAACAGAATCAAGACATTCTCCCTGACCTTGAGCTTGCTGTTCCTCTTCTACCTGCTCATTTTTCTTTAAATTTTCCACATGAAAACTTTGGCCTCTTCTTGATACTGTGAGATTTCCAAGCCATGGGAGCTACACTGAGCTTTTTGGAACCAATTGCTGTTGAGATCAATTCATGTCACTTCTTTCTAAAGGGCTCCCTGGCTGCCAATATTGTGTACAGTGTACCACTGATAGCCACTGGTTAATCTGTGCGCCACAAAGTTGATAGCAAGGGGGCAGTGAGGCAGAGGAGCATAATTATGCCTTATAAGTGGAAATAGTATGATTGTGGACAGTAAAGTAGTTTCATCAAACCAATGGGCAATAATGCAGAAAGCCCGTCGACACCAGGGCAACATTCAAAGTTCCTCAGTGTGACATTTTATTTAGTTGTACGGTAATTTCACAGAAATGGGAACAACATACATTAATCTACTCTTCAAAAATCCATTGCATATAAAAGGAGAGAGACAGTTTTTTTTCTATTTTATGTTGTACTTCATCACAGTAGCTTATTCAGCTGATGAGTTTACAGTTTTTATGGGACACATTTGAGAAGGCCACTGCCAAAATATGAATATATATGTTATCCATAACTTACTATTCAAATCTGCCACAATATCACATATCTTTACATACTGGATATGCAGTAAAATTTGGAAAAAAAATAAATAAAAAAAATTATATTATATATATATATATATATATATATATATATATATATATATATATATATATATATATATATATATATATATATATAATATAAAGATTCTCAAGAGCATCTCCTCCCCTACAGTTACATACACAGCTGCTCATAGCAAAAAAGGAACATACATCACCGTTGGCTGTATAAGGCTAAGAGCAGTACTGTGCCGTTTTTATTGGAAAGACTATGAAAGATGCCATAACTCAAGAAGCATAATAAATATAATGTGCTTTGATTTTTCTATATTCTCTCTAATGTGGACCAGGCACAGGGTCTTGTTTAGATGTGGCCCAGGGTTTTATCTGATCCTGTCAACTGGGTTTGACATATCAATCTGAACATTTAATGTGCTTTTTGGCTGCATGACTGGGTTTTACATGCAAACTCAAAATACCCCCCCACTCCAACACACAGTGGCCTGTCCAAAAAAAAAAAAATGTATATATGATATACATTTTTTAAATGTATGTATGTATGTATATATGTATGTATATGTGTGTATATATGTATGTATATGTGTGTGTGTGTATATGCGTGTATGTGTATATGCATGTACGTATTTGTATGCGTGTATGTGTATGTGTATATGTATATGTATATTTATATGTAAATATATACATATAGCTAAAAATATAAAACCGTATATAACCTTTTTGCTGGTTTATAAACCAGACATTAAACAATGTGTCATGCCTACCTAGTCCAGCTAAGAAGTGTGAGGGTACTGCGGCCCCACCGTGAACCAGCAGTGTGCAGCTCTTTGCCCTGCCATGCATGTGTCTCCGCCTGGGCTTTTGAGTTATTGCCGCCGGGGTCTGACACTCATTCATCAGTGCTTCATTATAACCTGAATCTCTATTTCTTACTCACAGCCTTCTCTCTAACAGACCAAGAAGTCCCACATCCTGCTTGCTCAATTTCTGGGCTGGGCCTGTTGTTAGGAGCAGTTCAATTCTGTGACTTTGTAGCCCCTGCCTGCTCTTACCTGAGAATAAGGTGCTCTAAAGAGCACATTATCCACTGGGAACCTCACTGACAAGAATGGCTTCTCACTTGGTTAGCAGCAGAGCAGGGAGAACTCACCTGGGTGACATGGGGTTTGGTGGAGGGGGTGGGGAGAATGAGAGCGACGCAGGGCTGTTAAAAGGAACTCTCCAATGGCCTTTTCCTTTTCCGCTTTTGTTTGGCGCTATCTTGCTGTTCCGTGTTATTCAAACCACACAATGAGGTACAAAGTTGCCGGCGGCTGCTCTTGCTCCATCCCTCCACCCCTTCATTCTCCTCCTCCCTCTGCCACATTATAAGTCATTTAAACCATGTTTTGGCAGAATAGCGCTGAGGCAGGTTGAACTGGAATGTTCGCAGGCCCTTGACCATTCTTCAGTTGCAGGAAATTAGTTGTCCATTGTGCCTTTGCTGTGACAGCTTAGTTGAACTCGGTGCAACATAAAGGCCAATATCTTATCAAAATTGCAGCGAAGCAGTTTAGTAACTCTTTCATGTTGTCTCTTTATCCCACATTTTCTCATTTTCTTTCACTCCCGCTCTCTTCTCTGTGAAGTCTGCTCTAATCTATAAAGTTAAGAGATGTGTTTGAAAGTCTAAGCCATTTATTTTTACATTACTGTAAAACAAAAGGTAATCATCTTGACTTAAGTGAGAATGTCGACCAGTCAGTGAATGTTGTAAGTGTATTCCATTGATAATGGTGAAAGGCATTTAGTATTGATATTTACAGCAAAACAAATACTTCACAGCCAACGGATTCTTTATGCTTTTACTCACTGCATAGTTCTACTGCTGTACATGTGGGTCAATCAGCCAGCTGAACCAGAGATCCTAACTAAAGCTTGTGTGTAAGCCTTGGCTTTTACATGTACAGTAATTCTGCTGAAGTGCGTATTAATGTACACAAGCACGTACAAAGAATAAAAACGGATTAATAAAAGCCAGGTTCAGTGTTTTTACTTGAGGTTTTCACAAGGTTTTTTGAAGTCATTGCTCCTGTTCAAACTTTCCAGCTCAAGTGCCAGTCGACGCAGTTGTCCAGAACATGCTCATTACATTTACTATGACATGTGACCTTTTCCTGTGGTAAATTTTAACACAGACCACGGGAGGGAACAGGGAAAACAGGATCACACATTTTGCATCAGTGAGAAACTGAGAGAAATAAGAAGAAAGAGCCAGTATTGTTTTTCTTTCTCTAGCACTGGGATTTATCACCAGCCAAAATACGCACTTGCTCAAGCAGCGAAAAAACACTTTAACTCTCACCACCACGCATGTATACACATGTGCGCGCACACACACGGCGACACACATTCCCACTCCTCCACCCTTTCCCCACATCCTGAGGGTAGAGGTCAGGTTAAATGCTGTGTGGGGCAGTAGGCCTGTTTTTCTCTTGGTTGGCACCCTGCCCACATGAACAGTCCCTCTCTTCAAAAGCCGCTAATGCAGGCCCCAGCACTGACAGTGTTCTGACAAAGAGTTACTATCTACCAGCCATGGCCACTGTCTGACTGCTGGTCCCACTGAAAAACAGATCTGTGGTAAGAGCAAAGGTTAATCTAGCAGTGAGGCTCCACTGGCAACTGCCTTCACAGCCATGTGTGACTGAGAATAGGCTGGGAAGAATTAACACCACTGCCTCAGGGAGCGTTGACAGAGGTGTGTGTGTGTGTGTGTGTGTGTGTCTATCCGTGCTTCTGTGTGTGTGTCTGTTGATGATGGGATGAGAGGAAAGGACAGATGACAAGGTTTGAGGAGGAGGTTTTGTGTTCACAATCCATTATCTTCAGGGAGGAATCACGCTGGATAAAGGTTGCTCCATGCTTTTTCAAAGATGTAAGACAAATACCAGCAGACCGTGTAAACATTGCAGTGAGAGTATGCGTGCTGTCTCCCTTTTGTCCATGGTTCCAATCGCTCTGTCAGCCTGTTTCACTCTATTGTTTTTTTTTAACCTACCTCTACTTATTTTTTACATCCCTCTTGTCTGCTGTTGCAGCACAATTAAAAGCACAATGCAACCAAAAGGCTCCTGCAGCCTGCCAGTTATTTATGAAGACATATTCATGTTAGCATGTTTGTTTGTATGTAGCTATGCATCTTTACATTTGACTGAGTCAGCAAAGGTCAGCTTGGTTCGTTGCCTCCTGAGGAGAGAGCATTTGAAAGGGTCTCTCTACCACTGTGCCAACTGTCTGTTTCCAGTCCAAACAGCTTTGTTGGCTAAGCCCCTGTTGCCACATCATGACCCTTTGACTTTTGGCAACAAGCTAGCTGATAAAAGCTTACCATTCTTAGAGTGTGTTAACTTTAATGAGTTATTACTTGTACCTCAACTGGCAAGGGATTTGTCTTTTTCTTTTTTTCCTTTTTTTACCTTTTAATGGTCTTGGTAGCAACATTTTACATTTTCTTTCACTTCCATCATTGAATGTCTAAAATTGGGTATGTTATTATGAAATGATATTGATATAGAAGCAGATTATAAATCAAATTCCTCACCTCGGACTGTCTAGTTTAGCATATTTGTAATAGCAATAAGCCATGCATCAACAGTTGGGGATGTTTTCAAGGATTTGGGGCTTATTTGTCACACAGAATAAATACCCAATTTCGTGGAATTCTCCAGATTATCTTTGTGCAGATAAAGTGGAAATTAAGGGATAAATAAGAAGAGAAAAAAGAAGCATCAAGGCGTGCCTGCACTGGCTCATCACAGTCAATTACCTATGTGAGATATTTCACTTCGGATAATGCTTTCTCTGTCATCAACCTGTGTGTGTGTGCATAGAAGCATGTATCTCTGTGTGGTATTCTTTTGCGGGAGGGTATGAATGTCTGTGGGTGTGTGTGTGGGTTGCCTGTGCACACTCCTGCCAAAATACCTTAATATAGCCCTCCTTTTGAGGGGCAGACTGGAGTGCTTGTTTTCCCACTCACAGTTGGTGTGCATTTCTTTATCTCCTTTGCTTGTCGTGTTGATTGATGGTTAATATGCTAAATGGGGCCTGTGTTTACCTCACCTGTGCCACCGAAAGGCCTCTGTGTGTGCTGGGCTGTGACAGGGAACACTAATAATGCTTTAACTGCTCTGTCAAACTTCAATCACATTGATACAAGCTCTGGTGTACCACACTGTCCTGTTGGCAGAGGTGCTGTCACTGGACAGATGTAAGTGAATTGTGTCCCAGTAGGTACATGGAAAATGTTGACTACGCACTGGAGGTCCGGTAAATGGGCTGTGCAGTAGAAGCACAAGTGCAGATCTGCATTAGTTTGAGTGTGTTTATCTAATCATGTGTCTATATATGCAAATGCTCAAACTGTGTTTGCATACGTCCCTGTGTGTGTGTGTGTGTGTGTGTGTGTGTGTGTGTGTGTGTGTGTGTGTGTGTGTGCGCGAGCAGCCTTTTTTCCATTTATATGTGTGTATCTATTGACTGGTTAGTGGAGTAGTGAGGCCTTGCACTGAGTATCTCTACAAGAGTGTGTGATTTATGAGCCTAGTGTGAGCACTTCTCCCATCCTCCTGCATAATGTCCCCATTAGAGACAGCAGGCGCTGTGGCTCTGTTCATCATTTAGCCCTAGCCATCAGCACACCTGGGGAGAGAGAGAGAGAGAGAGGGTGAGAGGGACAGACACAGAAGCAAGGGACAGAGAGATGAAAAGGAGGAATAAAGAAAGAGTAGATAGCACAGTGCATTATCTCGCCATCAATTATCGCCCCATCCCTTTACAGAAGCGATGACCAACTACATCTGTGTACAGCAGAGCAGAAAAAAGCAGAAGAAGAGATAAAAAAAAGAAGTATGGGGATGCAAAAGGCAGGAAAAAAAGCAGTGTTATGACTCATACTCTACCCCACCTAGCCACAGCCACCATAGTAGTGGCCATATGTCTTGCCAAAGATAGATCGCCTGTCTTGTTCCTTCATCTCCTCTGACTCTACTTGTCTACCTATGTTCTATACCTGTGTTTGTTTTGGTCTGTCAGCCTCATTATGTGGAGCGGGCTGTCAGGGGACACACAGGCTAACAACACCCCTGGGAAGGAGAAAAGAGGAGTAGTAGTGTGTGAAAACTCTCTGGGAGTCATTCCAACACCCATCTACATTAATAACTGCATAACCGCAGATAAAAAAACACTTCGTGAAATGGTAGTCATTTTACTCAGCATAAGTTTAACCCATTTAATCCCATTGGTCACAAAGGGAATTTGCTCAGGTAATAATGCTTTTTGCCTGAGTAAAAGCATTTCATGAAATGTACCGTGTACACTGGCAAAAATTTTGAAAATTGCCTTTCATAATAGTATGAGAAATCTTTGTTCTTACAATGACACCCACACAGTGTTTTGTGCTTTATCTTATTTATACTACTTCTATATACTGAGTTTATGATCAAAGGTACATGCAGATAGGTGGAGTTAGTTTCCTCCCTAACAACATCTATAAAAACAGTCTGATATAGCCTTAGTGCATGTTACTCTGAGCTGCTGTGGGGGAAAGATTTTTTGGATCGGTAATGGTGTGTTGTCAAACTCAAAATTAAATTCTAAAATGCACTGTCAGACTGATCTGTTTTCTTGCCTTGTTGCATTAACCAGACTATTGTTGCTCTCGTTGCTAGCACAATATGGAAAAAAATTAACAATAATTATGGCACCAATAAATGGTATGTGGAAACATTTTTGTGTCAACACCACAGATGGAAATATCGTGGATAAATCCTGGACAATCTTAAAGGCAACTGTCTTACTTGGGACAGTGGAGGCACCACAAAAGAAGGGAAAATTAATCCTAAAGCAGATTAAGATTTGTGTGTTGCATTTAAATGAATTTGAACGTATTATTTGTTAGATCTCATTCTTTCATAGTTGATGTTTTGAAGAAGGGGCAGCCCTGTCATAACCCTAAAATGACTGTATCATTGTCACCGTTGGCATAATGGCGGTCAAATTTATGTAAAATGTGTGTGTAAGAGAGCAAAAATTGGTCAAAGATATCAATGTTTGCAAACAATCAAGGAATTCAAGGAATGTATTTGTCTATGATTGAAGTGGTACACTTAGTTAAGCCACAGAATTGTTGAACACATTGGGCTGAGTGTTAATATTCTCGGGAATGACACAGAGCCTGTCTGCTCTACTTAACATTTGTAATGAAACCTCACTAAACACTTTTTCTATTGCTCTGTCTCTGGGTTGCCTCTTCCAACACAATGTCGATGGCAGAGATGACTGGAACAACTGCAGTCATCATTGCTTCTCTGGATCAATACACTAGTGCTTGTGCATTCAGCTTTTTTTTTTCCATGTTTCAGTTCCCAATTTACATGAGGAGTCAGAGTGATGCTGAAGAGATAAAAATCCACAGGGTGGATGTATGCATCAGCTTGACAACACTGCCTTTGCATTATGTAACTATGATTGTCTAAATGTTTTGGCACAAGGAAGTAGAATAGATTCCACCCTTGCCCTCCAAGCAGCTTTGATCAAATGCTAAGAATTACATATACTTTCTCCTACACACACAACACACCCAAAGGTGCATTTATTCAATTCAACACTGCTGCCATTTCATCTAAAATACAGTAGGTCCGGAAGGGGTGCTGTTCTCTCCAAACACCTGCAAACCACTCGTGTCTCCCATCAGAGCTATTTACACTACCAGCAAATACACACCCACACTGGACTGACACCTGCATCTATTCTAACCCAGGGACATATAACTGGTGAAATAATTTAACAGCATGGAGCAGCTTTTACAAGCTGCTTGTGTTTCTTGTATTTACATGTGCATGTGTGGATATGTGAATATGTGTGTTTCTGAGTGTGCAAAGTGAGCAGTGAGCGAGTGTTCGATGCCACTGCTTCTTACGTGTGAAGTAAAGGAACAGCTTGAAGTGGGTCGGTGGCACTACATATTTAACGAGTCGTCTCAGCTCTTTAGCTGCACTGTTGCAGAGTGTCGCACTTTGACTCCTTGAGCTCAGCTCACGTCAAACCAGCGAACAGCCTCATCTGGCGGGGCTGCTGAGTAAAGCGCTGCCTGGAAACTCTCTGCTCTCCTCTGGAAGGCAGATTTTCAACTTAGAGGGTAACCACAGGCTGTCTTACTGCCTCTAAAAGCTCACCCTCTTATCCGCCTATGTTGTCTCCATCACATTAACAATCAAGAGGGCTTGGAAGATCTGAAATGGCAGGACAAAAAAAGCAAAATGTTGGTGGTTTTGGGGATGTTGCCTCAAAAATGATATTTAGTACTGGCATAGCTATTGTCGAGAGAACTGAGAGAGCCAGAGGGATGGCTGATGTTTGCGCTTCCCACTAGTGTCACTGGACGTTTGGGGCTGCATTCTGGGCCAGAGCTCATGCACTCGCGCATCCTGGATGCCAAATCAGAGGTTCAGATACAACGTGTGTATGTATTTGAGTGTGTATTTGTGTAGTGTGGGTGGCATGAGATCAAAATTACCAACACCCTCCCTGTGGCAAAACAGACATAATTTAATGTGTGAAATGACATTTGCTGTCCCAGAGGAGTTCAGTGTTTCACTGAGCTATGGCTTTGCATTCAGAGTGGCTCGTAGAAAGAAGAGTGAGGAGAGTTTGAGAGATAAATGAAGAAAACAAATAGCTAATTAAAAATGGAAACAAAAGAAAAGAGTGGGCAGGTTGATGGTGGAAATAAAAAGGTAACATCAAATGGAGGAACATCAAACGCAAATCCCTCCTGGGAGCTAAAAGAATCAGCCTTTTTCTGTTTTTACAGTCTTCATTCCCCAACTCTAAAGAAGTACTCTAAAGCATGGAAAAGGCAGGTACTGTTTTCCACTGTACGATGAGTACTCCAGACAAATATACTCAAAAAGGTCTTTTTCACTCTTACTCCCCAGAGGTAAAAATTATCTCTCTTTTCCTCTTTCTTTCTCTCCTTCTCCCTCGTTATAGATTCTCATTGGAGAAACTCATCCGCCTCCGTCAGCCTCATGCTATAAGGTCAAGATCATCTGCTGAAAGTTTTTCTTTTAGCCTCAGGACTATTTTCAATCTCTTATTCCCCCACTGCTGAATGCAGACTCCAACAAAACCCTTGAGGAAAAACAAAGCCCATCTCCAAAAATATATAGACTTCCCCAGGCATGTGACCATATGCTGCAAGAAAGTGGATTTAGGGTTTGCTTTTAATGGAAAGTGTTGTGTTTGCTTGGAGGCAGTGGAGAGGCCACAGGAATTTTTATGGAGATGGATACCAAGGAAGAAAGGGCAGAATGAGATGTGATCTCAACTTGAGCATGTCTACAATTGCCATCGCCAGTGGTTTAGCTAGACCCTTGGGATGTATTTGCTGTGTGTGTTTGCATGTGTGTGTGTTGGAGCTGCACTAACGAGATCCCCGAAGAACACCTCACTCGTGGTTAAGGGAGTGAGATCACACTGTGCGTTCCCTCTTATTCACACCGGCTTAGCCAGTACTGTCCCTGTGGTGAAGAGCACATGGCTGGGGAATACCAAACTGAGGCATCAATTACCTGGATCTCACTCGCATCGGTCAAGGGAGAACACAGCTAAATTGAATAACACTTTCCCAACTGCATGTTGGCATATGCGCTTTTGCACGAATACAAGCACTGGCAAACACACACACACACACACACACACACACACACACACACACACACACACACACACACACACACACACACACACACACACACACACACACACATACACTTACTCTAATGGAAAAAAAACTGATATCCAACCCTGTGGCATCCTCTCCCGAAAGGGTACAGTAACCACTGCTCACCGCTTAGACTCCCTCTCGGTGAGAAAAAGAAGTGCGTTGTATGATTGACTCACTCACACCTCCATACGACTGTTAAATCGTCTTATATGCACAGTCAATTCAGTCTTACTGCCTTTCCCAAAACCCATGGGTGCGGGTGATAATTTGACTTTTATTGAAATTCAGCTCCAGTGGGTTCAAGGTTGTTGAAGGTCGTTATTTTACTGCCACAGATGAGATGTAGGGAGAACAAGGATATCAAACCCTCAAGGCTCTAACTCTCTCTGACTCTCTCCCGCCTCCTCTTGTCTGTTTTCCTCTTTGCCAATCGGGGAATTATTCAGGAGGCACAAGTCAATTTTGTGGTGCATCCAAACATGGTTAACAACAGCGTTTAATGATATTGGATATAGCTGGCTGGTGTTTGCCTCTCCCCCTTGAACACAGTCTTCTTTATTACTTTTCAGTGGTACCTTGCCTTATTCTTGGGGAGAAACTAGCAGGGACAGAGGTGAATAAGTATTAAGTTACTCTTTTGGGGATTAAAGGGCAGGATGTATTCATTTTCTTCATTCGTGTTTTCTTTCTTTTGGAGAGGTTTGCCACTTTGCTCAGACAAAATGCAACCCAAAGTTTTGAGTCAGACTCTGAGGGTGTAACAATGGAAGTAATAGGAGGAGCAGCTGGGCTCCACTGTGTTTAATGCATATATCGTCTCTTTCTGTACACGCACATGTAGGTGTGTGCATGCAGTATGTGACTCTCATCCCCTCATGCATTTCCTTTTTCCCCCTGTTAGCATGATGCTCATGTCCGTGTTAAGGTGTTTGTCCGTGTTTTACTATTGTATAAATACTGCAAGTGCCACAAAAGAGCAGAGCATGTCTGTGTACGTTCAGGTGGCAGGAGAGAAATAAGACACAGTTGGTTTCTAAGAAATGATGTGACTCTTGTATTCAGCTAAGGTTAGATCCATCTCTGGATAGGATAACAGGACAATGCCACATGATGCTCTCTCCAACACAGTCTCTCCCCGATTACTCCTTCCATATCTGATTCAGTGTATCTCTCTTCATATGAACTGCACCCCTCTTCCTTCTCCCTCTCTCTCTATCTCACACCTGTCTTTCTCTCCACTTTCTCTTTTTCTTTATCTCTCTATCCCTCTTGGTTTCACTCTGCCCTCCACACTGGTCCACATATTATGGGATGGTTATCTCCGTTCAAGTGTGGGACAGTGTGACAGAAAAGGACAGTCAGTTCTATCTGTTTAGTTGCCCTCCTAACCCCCAGTTGCTATAAAATGCAACCAGGCGGGTCACACTGAGATGCCGTTAGAGACACTGTGCACATATTTGACATTAACTGTATTGATTCCTTTATCTCTCTCTCTATTTTTTTTTTAACTTAATTTTGTGATTCTTTCCTCCTCACACTCCAGCAGCATGCACATACTCATACACACGAAGGACCTGACTAATGACAATCCTTACTGTCTTAATTAGAGCGACGGACTGCAGCAGGAGGTAATTGAGTGAAATCATTTTGCTCACTCAGCACTATTTCTTGGTCGGCTTGAAAACAAAGACGGTTTAACTCACCCCGGGTAGCCCATTAGCTGTAGTTTATACTGCTAAATGTCAGCCTCACACAATCCCAGTGTGACCTTGACACGGTTCTTCTCTGTCAGACTAGTCATTGTGCCTTTCGCTAGCAGAAGTGATGATAAGACCAAGTCAAGACTAACTTCTAACTTGCATATGTGAAGTTTAGGAATGTCAAAGCTATAGTGGATTGAGTTTCATTGTAAAGCCACTCTACTTATGGGAAAAGGTTAAATTACATTGCCATTTTCTCCATGCTAGTTCTCCAATATAAACATAGTTTGGTACTCAACACGTCATTTTCCTGTTCTCCATTTTGGAAGCAGGAGAGCGTTTCTTGGCGCAGTTGTTGTGCTGTAAAGTGATATTCTTCCTGCCTTCGTGGTTCACATCAGCCATTCTATACTTTTACTTGGGGACACTGATCGAGGAATTCTCAGAGTTGTGTCATTAAAGTGATCACATTTCTGCTTTTAATGTTTTTATTGGAAAGAAGAGAGAGTAGGTAGGAACAGGAGTTGCAAAGAGAATAAATGACAGTGGGTGGGTGTGTCTGAGTGATTGGGAAGTCAGCCAAAGCCTTGTTCCACAGCCAATGAACCACTGGGGAGTAGTCTCCCTCTCTAACTGCTGTTTTCTGAGGTGAGGAGCCTGATAAGAGTTGTAATTACCCAATTTTACTGCAGTAAATTGCCAGGTTTCTTAAAAGCAGACGGGCTGGCTGAGGTAATATCGGCAGTAATGAGTATTGTGATGGTTTTGGGAGGCTAGCACTGCTTCCTTTTGGATTATTGCTTGGTCACTGCTGCTGGTCTGCTGCTACAGCAAACCTTAGCAGATCCTGGGCTCAGTACTGTGAGGTATAAAATTATTTGATATTGAGTTTCTCTGCACTACGTGTTTGGCCGCTTGTAATGTATGTATGTAAGCATTAACCTTGCATAGCAATATAATATAGACACATATGTGAAATTTTTACATTAAAAGAGCCATTTTTTTAAATATCCAAAACAAATCTACAAGAAGTGTAGATCTGCTAAAATTAGCACTGATATAAAGAAAAAAACAAACAAACTTGAACAGCTTGCAAAAATCTGTCCATGAGCTGGATTTCAGTGATTGTGTGTATCATAATTCATGTGGTTGTGTCCATATATGAGTCAACACATGCCATGTTCTATATTTTCTAAAGGATGGTGATAAGCATTATCTTCAGTGTAGGGGAGTAGGGGACAACAACATAAATTCTGGCTTTTGATTGGTCCCTGTTTGAATCCATTAAATGACAGCCTAGTGAAGTAAATGCTGAATTCCCGAAGTGGTGCCATCACTGCCAAACTCACTATAAAAATCTACATGAAGGGAGATTAAGTTTCCCCTTGTTTCCCCAGAAACTGATACTTATGTTATTAAAAATTCTTCGGATTTGCTCAGTTTACATTGATCTGCGTTTGACGTAAACAGGAGGGGGAGGAATCATTGGACGTCTTTGCACTTACCCTAAAATCAATCAATTTGTTCGTTTGTTCGGATGGGACTAATTCTTGGTTAGGTTCTTCCTATCTGTACCTGGTAATAGTTGGAATATCGAGGAGCACTGTTTTTTCCCCCTGTACATCCAGTCAGGGCTTGTTTTAGCAGAAGAGATAGGAAGTACATATTTCTGCAGTTGAGACCAAAGTTTTTGTTTTTTTTGTGATGTTGAGGAGGGGTCCTTTGATTGAAAGCCCATTTCTTTGTAATGAGCACAGGGGCAAAGGGCCACACCAGATAGCCCTGTATAAAGCTGACTGATGCTTGTAAGGTGTATATGGTGCAGCCAGAAGGCTAACGTGTGTATGTGTATGTGTATGTGTGTGTGTGTGTGTGTGTGTGTGTTTTTGAGTGTGTCCTCCTTCCTATCCTGCATAGAGCTTATGCACATTCCGCCCCGTAGCCTGTCATTAACTGGCAGCAGAGAGAAAGAAAGATAAGGGGAAGAAATGGAAGTGAGAAGACAAAAAAGGGGAGAAAGGGGAGCAAAGAAGATTAAAGACAGTGGTAAATGGAGAGTGAAGAAATGTGCAGAGGACGAAAAAGGATGCGCTGGGAGTAAGGGAAAAGGGGAATGAGGGAGAGGAGAAATGGATGAGTGGGAGAGGAAAGAGGGAAGAGAAGAAGGTGGAGGTAAAGAGAGAGCGAGAGGGATGGGTAGGTGGTTAGGCGGTCGGGTTATGATGAATTAAAGATGACACACTCCGGCAGCCTGGTTTCTAAAGATCACTCTGTCTGCTAATGTAATGTTAATGAATGCAAATGATGTGCCCAACCTCTCTCCCCTGACCAGGGGAGGGAAGGGGAGAGAGAGGAAGAACAAGAGCAAAAGAGGGAGAAGGAGAGAGGGAGAGGTGTGAAGTGGGGGGTTATGTATAAATTTGCTGTTTCTGTGTTATGCCGGTAGCTTATTGAGTGACTGACTACTAAGAAATGATTAGATGCATGAGTCTGTTGTCGCCATCCTCTGGGTGGGCATTGCCTGTCTACCTGTCTGTGTTGGCCCACCCTGCCTCCGGGGGGGGCTGTTGTGTTTTCCTGATTCCCTTCCACAACAACTATATTACAAACCGCTAATATTGGGGAACGAGAGTGTGGCCGCTCACCAAGTGCTGCAAGGTTGAATCTTTAGTTTTATGTGATGTGGCAGCCCAGATGTGTGAGGCCAACAGAATGTCACCTTGCTGTGATGATAAGATAATTTCATCAGGTACTGCAGATAGTGCGTGTATATTAATTTTCCCCTCTTGTGAGGCAGTCTTAACATCTGCTGCTAATCTCAGTTTGGCTTCTGCAGCTCCCCTCCAATGTAGCTCTTCTCATTTCTTTTAGCTTTCTTTTTTATCTCTTGTACTGACCTGGTCTTCGTTCATGGTGAAAATTTCACTTTCACTCAGCCAGAACCAGTGACTGTGAGCCTGGACCACTGTTAATATTCATTTAATTCAGTCTGTGGCTCAGCAATGTGGAACTTGTGTTTCCCATCACTCCACGCTAATGTCTCAGAGGATGGCAGATTATTTTCTGTTCAATTTTCAAGTCAGCCACATTGTCATTTCTGTCTTCAGGGAGACATAACAGAAACATATTTCTTTTGATTTATTTCTGTTGACTGCTCTGTATCTTCTATTTAAAGCAAAAACCCTTCAATGTGAGTGACACAGCTTTGGTGTGGCGCAGATTAGAAAAGTCTCACATCTGTGTTTGCAAGGATTGTCTTCTCTGTTGAACACGGTAACTCAATCAAAGATATCACCTCTTTCATATTCTTCCTACCCTGAAGTAGTGCTGTGTCATAAACCCAGTCACAGTTTTCAAATCAGCTCAATGCTCTCGACCATGCAGGACTTGAGTTGGTCCAACCTTCCAGTCCAATAAACAATCTTTTTTTGTGATTTCCCAGGGTGCGGTGGGTGAATGGTGTCTGTCTGTGAGAAACTTCTACACGATTTGTTCAGAAATACATCACTTTGTCAAAAATGTTCCCTTGTTATTCATAAATCCCCCAAGTGGACAGCTGATTGGTTTGGGAGACGCAGCAGCTTTCACTCTTGTTTGTTTGTCACTTTGTCTTCAGCCCCATATTAAGATGCCAGGCTCAGCAGGCTACCACGGGGCTTCATCATTGTTAAGTGCTCATTTCAATCCTGCTGATTTCTCCTCTTGGTGTTTCATCTCTGTCTTTCTCTCTGTCTATCATTCCCTTCAATCTCTCTCACTCTATTTCTGTTTGTCCTCCCATCTTGACTTCATTTCTGAGAAAAGATAAACCCTTCTTAAATAATGCAATTCAAGGCTCTTAGATCTTATTTTGTTTTGTTTGTTGCTACAATCACAAAGAGAAGGCCCTCTCAGCCCAGCATCCAGCATCTGGACATGATTGTCTCATTGAATTACAAAGTGTACCAGCATCCTTGAACAGGAGGACATAGGAGAGGGAGGGTTAAAGGATAGATGAATGGAAAAGACGTGTTATGGGATGGGAAGGAAAATCCGTGGAGAATTGTCAGCCATATTGACTAAGAGGCCAGGGAGCTTCAGAGAGGCTCTTCAGCACATGTTCTATCGACCAGCAGCCACACAATCATACAGACTTGGCCACAGAGGGGGTAAATTACACAGAAATTGTGCCATTCTGACTTAGTCATAGATAGACGACTGGACAATGATGGAATTCAAAATTGAAGCCTCAACTGCAGAATTGCGGACCTCCACAGCCAGATACTGAATAGAAATATAAAATAAAAACATCAAAAAGAGCATTAAATAAAAAAAATATATATAAAATATATACCTGACAAACTGCAGCATTAATCATAAATACGGCAAACAATTTAAGAGATGTTTGAATGGAATAACAACTGTGCAAAATGGCAATGTATAATAAATGCATTAAAAGTATGATATAGACAGTATGTACAGTTGGTAGTGCAGCAGTGTGTTCACCCATCACGCAGAGTTGAGCTGTTGTACAGTGTTATAGTGAATAGTAGGAATGATTTCCTGAAATGTTCTTTGTGACAGCGGAGCTGAGTGAGTCTGTTGGAAAACCAGCTCTGCTTACTCTGCAGTGCATCATGGACAGGTTGGGATGGAATGTCCGTTATGGAGAGCAGTTTGTTCGGTGACCTCCTGTTCCTCACTGATTCAAACCTCTCCAGGTTCTGACCAATGATGGTCGGGGCCTTGTGAATGAGTTTCTTGATCCTGCTGGCATCTCTGGCAGAGATGCTGCTCCCCCGGCAGACCACAGTACAGTTCAGTCTTGTCCACATTTAGGAGCAGATGATTCCTGATTCCTGATACATAAGGCTCAAAGAAGGTGGACACATTAGGCAATCCATTCCTGCTGTTCTTTCTTCTCTGAACTCTCTTTCTATAGGTATTCTTTCGGCCAAGTGCTAGCAATATGTAATCATGTGTGCATGTGATGTATCATGCAACTGCCTGCTGACATGTAATTGTGAGAAGAGGGCTGCCTTATCGATCTGTAACGCAGGGCCCCATCAATGTTTAATGCAGTCTCTCTCGCTCTTTTATTTCTCTCTCTCTCTCTCTCTCTCTATATCCCTCTCTCTCTGTGTTGGTGGAAACAGCCAACCATTTGTTATTGATCTATCACTTGCCGCTAATGAGAAGGAGCTGTGCTTTCCAGGATTGGAAGCTGTAGGCCCTCAGTTGAGCCTTGGTTTTGGCTGGGCTTGCGACTTCTGGGTTTTGACCACTACACTGGCAGTGTTTAGAGTAACTAATATTCTACAATGTAGTCACAATACATCTTCCAGCCTTGCGGCTCTTCGAAGCCATTTAAGGCTGGCTACCCGGACACCTACAATCTATTGTTTTCCAATAGATTTATGATCCGTGGTTACATAGTCAACATTAAGCTCTCTATATTAGTCATTTTCCCAAAGACTGAACTGCTTGTGAACCTGGCTTTGTCTAATTTATTGGGGCTTGCAGGTGGAGCTTACATAGCAGAATATGAATACAGGAGAAAACGCTCTGTGCTACCCTTCAAACATGAGGGACTACAAATAGCTGTTGTCTTTCCTTGTCTTCCAAATGACTTGGTAAAAGCTAGGGAAAAGGTGGACTTATTGTTTTTACGAGGGTTTTATGGTCTAAGCTGAGGAGTAACCCTGCGTTAAAGTACTGGAATCCACAGACAGTGAGGAAAGCTGAATTAGAGTAAATAAGTGTCAAAGCTGCTCCTTCAATTGAAAATTTACAGTTACAGCATCATTTTTTGAAAATTATTATTTGTATGAATCTGTGGAAATATCCATTAAACAGAGAAATATTTGATTCTAAAATGTATACATGTTCATTTGTATCATTGTCTGAAAGATGTTCTTAGATAAAAAGGACCAGTGGCCATTTGGTTATTTTTTGCTTAAATAAAAACATATAGATAATTAATTCCAACTTAGGTCATTGGATAACTTATAATTTAAGCAATAAACCAAAATGTGTCTCTTGTAATTTTGGAAGAGTCTGCTTTTCTAATTAATGTGGGTAACTCATTTTAAATGAAACGCTTCAAATCCACTTATGGTTAAATGGATGAATAGTCCACATAACAGCTAATTTAAAACTCGCACACATGCATGTACACAAGGGACAGTTTCCAAATCCCCAGTGCTAGTGAACAGGTGTGTGAGCCCCACCCCATTGCTAAAAACCACTTAGCATACTCCATTTACTCACCCGCTACTGTGATATTTTGCTAATGGTAGACATTAGGTCACGTGACACAGCTCATCCACCCCTCCCCTGGGCCTTTGACCTTTTTTTGTCTCCTAACCCCACCATCTTGTGTCTCCTTCCCCCCTCCTTTCCCTTTAAAAGGAAATGGGAAAATGGCCTACCAAGTGCCTGTGTGATTTGACTAAAGCTTTTGTGATTTCCCCTGAGAAAGGGTTGGCAGTCCCCACAATGCTGGCTGGCGCTGAGGGCTGTTTCATGCTCCTATCTCCCCAGCTGACAGCAAGTCGCACAGGCAGGCAGGCTGGAGCTGCCTGGCTGGCTGTGGAAACTAGAGAAGGCAAGGCTGATCTTAAGGAAATTGAAATACTCTGATGGAAGCCGTGTGTGAACAAGGCTGTCACTGTAGGTGTACACAGAAAATTGTTGGCTGGTGAATAAGAATGTGCATGTGTGTCCGTGTGTGCGTGTCTTAACGTGTATATGTGTGAGTGCTTGTGTATGAAGCTGAATTACCTAGGCTAATTGGTTTCATGTCTGACGACAGTTTCTCCCAGTAAGTGGGGATTGAGAATGAAAGGCCTCTTTCCTTCCTACCGATGGCTTGTCATTCATCCTTAGTGTGCTTGTTTCTTACCAAGACCACTTGAATTGCAGATGACGGGCTTCGAGTGCTCCATCATTTGAAATGATTTCTAAATCACTGCAAGTTCATTAAGATTCCAAATAAGCAACAGCTGCAGGTGTGTGCTGTGAAGGAGCAGGTAAAGGGAGGGTGTTGAGGGCTGAAACCTTTTCTTGAACAAGGGTCTTGTGTTTTTGCATTTAATCAGAGTGAGATTTCTCCCTCGTCAACAACACATGTGGGCGTCGCTAGCCAACCGTTTGCTTTGATAGTGGATGATGTCCAAGCCATAGACACAGCAGCTGCAGTTTCTCTGATAATTCCCACACATCCTGCTTATCTACTACAGATCATCGCCCAGACATACCATTCTCTACTGTCTCCCAGTTTTTATCTGTTTGGCCACAACAAACACTACTGAGGGCATGTTGTGGCAGGGGACATCAGAAAATGAAATATGCCCTGGTTCATTCTCAATAAGATGTAAGGTTTAGGCCAGAGAATAAACTGTCTGTTACTGGTGAAATTATGATTTTTTCATTACACTGCTAAGGCCAACATGTCAGCCAGTTCATCACCATAAATCTGTGTGTGTGTGTGTGTGTTTGTGTGTGTGCGTGCGTGTGTGTGTGTGTGTGTGTGTGTGTGTGTGAGAAAGAGAGTCCAGTGGTTCGCGATAACTGCCATACTTCTCTCTTCTTTCCTGGCGCTATATCAAATTTCCATGTTTCAGTGTGCCAACCAGGCAGTTATTATTCAAAACAGGAATGATAAACTTCTTGGGTGAGCTGCCAGACTTATTTGTCTATAGCGTGTCACTGAGGATTAGTAAGAGGGGAGAGAGCAAGAGAGAATGGGTAATCTTTGTATTCTTGTATTTCATAGATATGGTACCAGATATGACAACTTGGTTAATAAAAGTCCAAAGTGAGATGAGATAAATTCAGATCTTTTCCTCTCAATGGCAGAATTGCCTCTCTAAGGTTGTAACTTTTTCTTGTCTCATTTTTGTTCATAACCTGTGTACCATAGTTTACCATAGTTCTTTAAGGTACATCTTGAGATTTTGTGCAAATGTTCAGAAAGTCACAGAGAAACAGACATCTTTCCCCTTCTCATTAAAGCTCACACATAGGCGGTGTATGTGCGAACTTGGAAATATACACAATGTATTTTCATAAATGTGGGTTGAGAGGAATTGGCATAAAAAATACCTCTGCCTCTAGGACCTCTGCCATTATAGTTTTCAGGAAACGTCCCCAATAGGAGTAAACAAACTGGAATGGCTTGGCCTAGTGGAGGGCTCCCTCTGCATTTGTGCAGCCACTTTCTTTGGTTAAACAATGTGACAAAGTTCAGCACTCACACACAACCACAAGCAAACTCATACAGTGTTTCTCATGTGCACACAAACAGTGAAATACAAAAATATCCACTCATTTTCCCACAAATGACTGCATATCATGCGAATACACGTGAACAAACAAAGGCAGGACGCACATACTGTAGTTTCATGCTCACACAGAGAGAACAATACAAAACTCAGCATTTAACAGCATGACAGAGTCTCTCAGACATTCCCTCCAGTGCCAAGGCTTTGTTTCCATGTCACTTGCCTTAAGTCTAGCAGAGATGGATGAAACACTGTGAAGGATTCATCTCCTTTCTGTTCATTGTTGATAGTGTCAGTTGATCACTGGGAATTGAATGCAGTTCAGCTCTGTGGAATGATACTCAAAATACCTTTTTTGAGGCTAACCACCACCTTTCCCTTTCTCTACCTCTTTTTCTTTCTTTGCTGCAGAGACTGTGATGGACACTCGGGTGGCCACGGCTGAACTTGGCTGGACAGCATATCCTAATTCTGGGGTAAGTCGGTCATTGCCAACATTTACGCGTACTGAGTAAAAACACTTTCAGAAGTTTGTCCTCAAACTCTCTCTGTTGGGAGGAAAGTTTCTTGGTACGTTGACGCGTAACATGAAACAAAGTGCATGTACAGATCTACAGCCAGACGGATAAATAGGCAGGAAGGCAGACAGGATGGGAGTATAGATTTAAGTAGTGCCCAATGTAGCTCCTATTATAGGTATTATTTTCTCTCTGTCCCGGCTCATAATGACTTAATGACATAATGGGTCCACGTAAGCCCCAGAACACAGTACCTAAGTCCCTGTAAATGGATGCTGGGGGGATACCATAGAGACAATAATACTGTAATGACACATTTATGCAGGGAAGTGGAGGTATTAGGATGAAACGGGGGAGGAGGAGCTAAGAGGATGGAAATGCTCAGGGCTCTTTCAGATTTTAAGGGAACGGCTTTCAACTTTCAGGTAGTTTCATGCACATGGAAGGAGTGGAAATGGAATAAAGTGCAAAATCTTCAGAGTGGGAAAAGTGTTTTTTTTTTTCACGGTATCAGAAGTATGATTGCCCTATTACATTAATGGACCTAAAGAGAATTTTAAGACATTGTTCTTGGTGCTGTAATTCGCTAATTCAATGAAAAGCTCCATAGTCCGACACTGATAGCATGGATCTGGTAGGAGCCATCCAGGATAGACAATTCCCTGCATTTTCTGGGTCTTTGGGTCTTTATGAGGCATTTTACACACGTGTAAAGGGAGCCTTTACTGCTCTTGAACAGAGCTTTGCCACTGTTTAAACACTAGAGTGTGTGTCTCCCCAGAGGAGTTCTACCAAAAACAACCTGGACCCTGGAGTAACATAGGGTATACATTATATGAGTGTGTGTGTGTGTGTGTGTGTGTGTGTGTGTGTGTGTGTGTGTACACATGTGCACAGTCATTTTAACAGGATCTCATGGCTTGGACCTCTATTTGGACATTGATATATTCACCCAGCAAAATAATGTGGGTCACACCATTCTTTTATCACATCAAATATAATTTTCTAGAATCGTTACAGTGAAGAAACATCTTTCTGCATCTAATTTAATGGCTAAAAGCTGTTTAACCTTACATGTGAATCTAACAGGAGTAAACTAGTGAGATATGTTTGTGTGCGGAGACGGTTTTCACTGAAAAAGATTGGCCTTTTGTCCAAAAACTTAAAATGAGCTAGCTGATTATGTTGCAAATTAGACAAAAAAATTAAAACAACAAAAACGGTTTCTGTTGCAAATGATATACTGTATATTTATATATTTTCATTTCAAAATTTAAATAAACCATTAATAATTATGCATAGCTTGTTACCTTATAGCTAATTAGATGTATAATGGCCTGTCAATTGTCAGTTTGACTCAAAACAAAAAATGCTTATTTTCTTTGCCAGTTTAGTTTTGGCATTACACACTTTGCACAACTTCAGTTTTTGCACCGAATCTGGAGATTCTGAGTTGTTCTTTTGGGATGAGGCATGTTGGTGTGAGAACTGGTGCTTTTCACCCTGAATCCTGTGAAAGACAATGGGGCACAGCAAAGATGCACATGATTCACATTCTCTTTTCTCTGTGAAGAGGAAATATCCAGTAAGACCTACCGAGTAGAAACTTCTACCATGCTATTTCCATCGCAGCCTGTTTAGTTCAGCAAGCTTCCAGGCACAGAGAGCCTCTTGTCTGTGTTGAGCATAGTTTTCTAAGCGGTTCAGGCAGGCCTGCTGTAGGGAGAATACACTCATACGTCTCATTGGTGGAACTTACCCTGCTATGCAGCTGCCTTGACCTTGCTGGTGGAGTGTGAGAGATGCAGCATTATTTTGTAGAAATGCACACTCAAATACATGCACATAATCACATGCGCACCAAATTCAGCAGTTTTTATTTTATTTTATAGATTTCTGTTGCGTGAAGGCTAAAGATATAATTTAATTCAAACCTGGTCAATATCAGATAATTTCCAAATGTGCAACATTCATCTCTGAGGGCTGCAGGTGCACCAATTAGTTTGTATACCACACAGTTGATTTGGAAACCCAGTATTTAATAAATAACTACATACATTCAATATATGTATTCCATCAGAGTCTTCCATATATCATATAATGAACATATTGTACATCAGTTACAAGCTGAGTCGAAGGTAAACTTTAAAAGAATCAATTGCATAACCATGACTGTAGCCTATATGGGTGTCAAGAGGGCCCTTTGACATGTATGACTCCGAATGCTTATTTTAATGTTGATGTATATTTGTGTGTATAGCCAGTGGCTAAGTGGTCAATTTGCTTGTCTTTGTGAACCTGATAACTGCCTCTTGAGCAAACACAACAAGAGAAAAGGCACACACACACTAGTGCTGTCCCTGCACTATTTGATCCATCTGATTAATTTAGTAACTCATCCTTAAAGAGTTCATAAGAAGCGTATGTGTGTGTCTGGGTATGTGAATTGTGCTTTGCTAACCTGACGGGTTAATTTTGAAGAATTGTAGAAGCAGTGTCATTAGTTCCAGTGGTGTAAACATAAAGACATATCAGGGTTGGCCACGTGAGTGTATAATGGAGTGTCAGTATGTGAATTCACACTCTATGTTATCATCTGCGAGACAGAAGGAGAGCTCAAAATGCAAACAGATGTGTAAAGCAAAAAAATATTACAATATTCTTTCATAATGTGTGTTCCTGCTTCAGCTTTTTCCTATTGTTTAATTTCAGTCGGATATGTTCCTTCTTTCCCCCTGTGGACTGTACCCTCACATCATTTTTTATCTGCTTCTGCCTCACCTCAATCCTTATGAGTCAGGCCTCTTTTTCTCTCTCTCATTCTCTGTCTTACACACAAACACACACATACACACATACACACACACACACAGGCCTCTCTAAAGCACATTTATATGCACTTATAAGTAATGTGATTGTTCACATCTTTCAGCAACGTGAAATCTTCTTAATGATAAACCTGGTTATCTTTATCAGGTTAAGTGATTTAACCCACCCATTGTCCTCATATTCTGTACACACACCGTGTCCTCCTGTTGAAACTGTGCCGCCTTCACTAAAGTCTCGATTACCAAATGTAGGGCAGTATGCAGGTGTACAGCCTTTGCAGATATATTTCTTACACCTGCAGCACACGCGTCCCTGCTTTGGTTGGGACGTCGAGGAGACTTGTGTTGTGGGTCACAATGACACCTGAGGACAGCGGGAGGGTTAAAGGAAAAGCAGTTAACAGAGCTAGATTTATGCTGGAGAAAAAAAACAATTCCATGCATGTATACACATAACAGGGTTTCTGAAGAGTTTTACATGCATGACAAGAAAACCTAAACATGGAAAGTAACACTGGCAGCAATGAAGTCGAGTGGGGAAAAAAAAAATTCTGGACTGGTACCGTAGCTGCTCATCCTTGTAATCAAAACGATTAAATCCAGGGTCGGACTTTAAGGAAAAATTGAAGCAGCTAAAAAGTTTAACCATTGCATAATTTAGTTTCTAATGATGAACTTTATGTTTTGTGTAGAAAGACACAAAACCCACAAGTGCATGATAAGAAACAACTAACATTACGTCCACTACAGAGTGTTAACGGTCTAAATGCTGATTTCCTACATTACACGTTCACTTAAATGATATTGAAAACCAATAATGGTTTGAAACATGTTAGGGGAAAGGGAGAAATCAGATTACAAACCTGTTCAGTGGTAGATAGGGTTTTATAGAAATATACTATCTGATTTCCTGCTTGATTTTCTCACAGTAATACGGGTTCCCATGTGCATCATGTAAACTTAGACATTGGGTAGAGAAAATGATAAAAAAGAATACAAGCTGGGGTGTTGTCGGCAGACATTTAAGAAGGGATTTTTTGAGGTAAGGAAAGGAAAATGAAATAGAAGATGAAGAGGAGTAAGGCTCCTACAACAGAGAAATATGTAGATATAAAAACCATAAACATGCAGTCTTAGCAGGAGGTGTCTGCGTTTTGCCAATTAGCTCCTATATACACTCAGTTGGCAGTTCATTAGGTAGACCTAGCTATAACTAATGCAGTCTAATACAACAGCCTTGCAATAAATCCTCCCTTCATGATGGTTATAATGTTCAGCTTTAATTGAATTTTTTTTAAGAAATGTTGATTCAACTTTATGATATTTTGGAGGATGAAATTTTTGGTGCTGTTGAACTGCATTGTGTTATGCAGAGATGTGTTTCCATTATTCGGCCTATGCTTATTGATATAAATGGGGTGGGAAAAAATAATAGTCCTGTCCGTATAACGCAAACTGCAGCCTCCAAAATGATCACACAGTTGAATCCACACATCTCTGAAACAGTTACAACATGAACTGAGCATTATTACTGTCAGGAAAGTAGGATTTATTGCAGGACTCTTGCATTGGACTGCCTTAGTTTTAGCTAGGTGCACCTAATAAACTGCCAACTGACTGCATTATTCTTTGTGTTTTTGTTGTAATTTCTATGAGCCCTATCTTTGTCATAAAATCAGCGCTGTCATCTTAAAACCCCTGTTTTAACTTTTTCTTAACTTTAAGATGTTTGGAGGTGGCCAGAACAGGGTAAGTTCTCATAAGAAAAAAAGTGTTGGTAATCAAGTTAGCTGTAAAAGAATAAAAGAAGAAAAAAATTAAAAAATGCTGGCAGCCTGAAAAAGGTTCTTAGTGGACACACACATAAAGGAATTCTAAGGCTTCAGAGGAAGGAAACAGGAGTTTCTTTATCTTATTTTTTTCTGTATCATTCTTGAATGATTTAGATAAAAGGGGAACCAGAAAAAAATACTTTAATTCCGGAGGGGGCGGATAGGATTAGGGGAGTGTTGAATGAAGAAGACGGGAGGGGGACAAGAGTGGGAGATGAGAGGAGCGGGGAAGAGAAATGTGGTAGTGATGGTGGAGGGGGTGAAAGGGTTGCAGGATCAGGAAGGGGGGCAGGGAGGGATTAGGAGAAACCGGAGTGATAGAGGGTAAGAGATCAATTATGTGTGTGAACAGGACAAAAAAAAGCATCTGTTTAGTCCAGAAACATTCAGCTGCGGATATGCATGTGGAAGAGAGCTTGGGTTCACTCATGTGACTCTAGGAGGTCAAAGACAGAGTCCAGGCTTTGAGGTGAGGGCCTTGGGGGAAGGGAGTGTTAGCAGGTTATGGGGTCAGCTGGGTGGCGGTGGCTGTGCTGACAGAGGCTGTGGGTGCCGTCAAGCGTGGAGCAAGAGGACAGGTTGGTGTGGTTTTAAGGGACTTGGGGCAGAGAGGGATAAATAGTGGGCCGAGTGAGCAGAGAGAGGGTTGTGGAGGATAAATACTGGGGGACAGAATGGACTGGAAAAGGCACGGGGAGTGAGATAGAAGTAGAAAGATAAAGAGGAGATTTTGGAGATATCCCTCTATTCTTCTATCGCAGGTGCATAAGAAGGGATGGAGACAGAATGGATCTCAACCTGACATGTTTGTTTGTATTTACACTTGCTTCCAAATGTGGGCCTGTGTGTGCTCGGGCATAAATACAAGTGCCTGAGCGTACTGTTGCATATCTGCATCTGCATATGTGAGCATGTGCAGCTGTAGGTGCTGTTAGAGGAGAGATGCTTTGGGTGTGCCCCGCCTTGCTCCCCTGCTGCGTCCTGTGCTTCAGCAAAGCTCCTGAGGGTCTTAACTGGACAGGTGTCAGCATACGCTCAGCGATTCCTAAAGAGCACAGATAAATCCATACTGGCCATCTCACCATCTGCTGACCAGACTCAATACACCTCAATTATTCATACCCTGACAGACAGAAAAGCAGAGACTCTACGTGCGTAAGGGAACACAGGAGGAAAAAGTAAACTGCGGAAGGTGAAAAGGAGCAAAAGGTAGAGGAAGGAGAAATGGGTTGATCAAATGTAGATATTAAGAATGGGAGTTAGATGGAAAGGAAAAAAGACAGAGGATGAATGAGAAGGAGTGAGAAGGGGGGCGGAGGTGAACTCTGAACGTACAGAGTCTGAGTTGAAATGGAATGAGAGGAGAAAAACGACAGTGAGTCATGCTGGCTGCGCTTCAGCGGCCAGGTGAGAAGAGTGTCTTCATTACATGCACACACACACACACACACACACACACACACACACACACACACACACACACACACACACACACACACACACACACACACACAATGACACACAAACTGATGGCAACTGCACACATACATATGAATTTAACCAGACATGAGCAACTGCACATGGTCACACATTAACACATATAACTCCTAATATACTCTTCAGGAATGAGTTATGGTAATAAAAAAAAAAAAAAAGGAATGTTTGTGAAAATACATACACATACACACATATCAGACATTGTCATACCAGTGGGAGACCTGTTTCATTTTACCTCCATGGTTATTATGTGTGATTTAGGTGTGTAGCCAGACAGCTGAATTTGCTCTGAGCTCAGACACAGACATCTCTGCTCAGCATGACAACTAGAATGGTAAGACAACGAATTACTTAGACAGAAAGCCATGGATGTGCTGTGATCTGAGTGTTTGTGCGTGTGTGGGTCTGTGTTTGGGCATTTGTGTATCTGTATCTATATTTTAGTTATTTTGTTAGACTGTGTTTTCTGTAGAACCACTCCCATATCATAATTTACCACTAAAAAATTGTTTTTTAGTGAGTATGATTTCATTTACATTCCAAATTTCATTTGCAAGGAAACATGGCATCAGCATCGACAGGTAGTGACAGACAGAGCAAAATATTAAAGTATGTGTGCAACTTTTCCCCACTATTTTTTAACCTTTTCTCCATTTTTTGTTTTCCCCTTTGAAATGAAATAACGTGGCTACCTCAATTTTACATGCAATATTTCTCTTGGGAACCAAGGACATTTTTTTCATCAAAGAATAAATAAAGGAACAAAATGATATAACTAGAGCAAAAAAAAAAAAGGAGAAATGAGTCTATCCGTAATATGGTATGCATTTTGGAGGAGTGCGAAGGAGTGGCTGGAGGCTGAGTCTGACTTATGTGTGTGGGAGATATTGTGTGTCTACCCCAGTACCTGCAGTACCTGCTATTTCAGCACTCCTACAGAGCTGGCAGAAATTGCAGTAAATCCCCCTATTCTTCCTATCTTTTTACCCACACTGACAGTTTTCGATGTCCGTTTCTACTTTTCTTTACTCCAGTTTGTCTGTCTTAGAGCTCAGACTCTCTTCTTGCTCTATCTTCACCTAACCCCCCCCCCCCCAAGGAGGTAGGGCTGTCAGGTGCAGAAAATGCTTTTCAGAAAATGTATACACGCACACGCACACACACACACACACACACGAACTAGACAGGCAGCGGCTCCTTTGCACCCAAAAGCCTTGATACCCTGCCATTTTCCTGTCCCCTGGTGAGATGCTCTTTGTGGTTTGTCCCCAAATGGCCTCGCCTTGGGCCATCGGTGGCCAGGGAGCGCGCAGGGTGACAGCTTTCACTCCCTTTTTGCGTTTCTCACTCATTTATCCCTTGTTCTCACATTCCATTTCTGTTCATCGTTTTTATACCTCTCGTCCGCTCTAAAATATTTAAGCTGTTACTCGTAACATTCTGTCTGCTTCCCCTGTGGATTCCTCTCTCGCTTGCCCTTCTTCTTCCACTTTTAGGCTTTTCATTTTCTTCTCTTTGCATAGCCTACCTGCTGGTGCATAAGGGCGCAGCTCCAATCTCAATATATATACACAGTGATAGTGATTCATTTAGTCTGCCTCCTTATCATCCTCCACAATAGATCCATAAGGTTGCAGAGGCTGTCAGATTTCAAATAAACACACGGCTTGAGCCTTTTACACAGGTTGACTAAAGGTAATGTTGCTACTGGTAACTGAAAGCCCCGTTAAGGCAGTGTAGGTATCTGAGTGGGTGTTACCAGGTTTTCAGTGAGATGAAAGAGGGAACGGTTCTCTGTTTCAACACAATTACATTAACCTTGTTTTTGTCCTTTACTTGACTTAATTAAGATTTCCAAACTTTTCACAGATTGATTTTTAGGAATGCTCATTCATCCCAAAAGACCTTAATCAAGTAAATATTTTTTTATTCTTTAATCCGTTCCGCACAGACCTGCACAAATGACTATTTTCAGTCAAAATTAGTAATTGGAGATTACTGGTATTTAGACTTACTACAGTGGTTGAAAATGTTTATATTGATGCCACAAGATATGAAATGTCCAGTAGATAAATGTTGCTAAAATAAATCAGGACTACAGATCATGATAATCAGATGATTGACAAAATTTTGTAATCACCATTCCAGCAGTCAAAAGTTACTACATTTTTCAATGGTGAATATTATACAACTGTTTTTGGTAGTCATCCAATACACATTTCTTTGTATTAAAAACATTGACTGACGTACTACTTGTCTCTGTTTTCCCATGCCAAACAACCTTGTCATTACTCCACCACCCACTAATTTATGAATTATGCTTAATAATTAGATCTTCTTTTTAAAAATCTTCTGTAGTAATGATGAGGCTTAATTGCCTGCAGTTAACATTTAAATTTTATTATTCTTTGGTAGAAAAAAAACATTAATGTTCATTTTAAACTGTTGCGTTCAGTTTAAACAGTAGGGGCTGCATTTAGTAACACCTACAATTTCCTGAGGGTTGTATTTACTACCAGCAGCCAGCATGTAATTGAAAATCCAAGTGTTAAGAATGATATTGCAAGTGTTGGATGGAGGAGTGGGAGAGTGAGACGCCTGGGTGGATTGTTCACTTGAATTACGTGCATCACTTTCTTGATCTAAGAAAAAAGGCACATCAAAGACATTTGGGAGCATGTAATAAGACCAAATTGCAAATAATGTGTCAACACAGCATATTTCTCAGACAGTGTAAATACACATTCAGATTTTGTCGCTACAAAACGTTTTGTTTTGTACTGACAAAAAAAAAAAAAAAAAAAAAAGAGCCTTGGATAGTTTTTGTTTATACTCAACAACATCAGCATGAACTCACTTGCTTAACACCACAGTTCAATACATGTATTGATTGGGACGTGGGCGTGGTCAGGGAGCAGATCTTCAACGACTCTCATTCTGACACAGACCAACAGAGTTCTATCTGGGCTCAGTCAAACTGTGTGACTGTAATTATAGAGTGGCTGGGATCTAGCAGGACTGGGAGTGTTTCAGACATCACCATTTCCTCCCCATCCATCACATTCAACCAGGCGGAACTAGGCCTCAGATGCCCCGCAAAATAATCATTCCCATGCAACTGGTCTGACAGCAGCCCTCATTCAATAACACAGCTGATCAGAAATGATAATAGCAATCATGCCACTGCATATTTTAGAGGCTGGAATTTGGTTGTGTTTGTGTGTGTGTGTGTGTGTGTGTGTGTGTGTGTGTGTGTGTGTGTGTGTGTGTGTGTGTGTGTGTGTGTGTGTGTGTGTGTGTGTGTGGGTGAGAGTGAGAGAGAGAGAGAGAGAGAGAGAGGTGGGAGATGAGGCGGGAGATGAGGCGTAGCTTTCAGAAATATGTGAATTTATAAGACTACAGGCATACGTCTCATAGCTTGTGCGGGAATGTGAGTTAATGTAGCTGCAGTTATTGTTACCAAAGTAAACCAACTGTTGCTTTATATGACATGTACATTCTATTGACTTCAAGGAACAGTCCCAAAGGTTGAAATGCAAATATCCTCATTAAGTCAGAGGGATTCGAAACAGCCTTTGGAAAGAAAAATCTCTGGCTTGTGATTACGGACGGCGGTGAGCTTTGCTGAATGAGAAGACCATCTTTCAGCAGGGGCATAAAGAGTTCAATCCCTATCTCAGCTTTTCATGTCCAGCTATAATCCACTGTCCTTCTGAGACCTTGGCCTTTACAAATCTGTCAATGCGAGTTTCACCTGCATGTATGCCATTTTCCTTTTTCTTTTGTTCATAAGCCATCTCTTTAAATGCTGATTTATTCATGCCTAATTATTAAAAAAATTTATTCTATGAAGGTATACTTGCCCTGCCTCAATACAATGTTGTTATGTCATGAATAACAAATAGGCTCATTATTGAAATGTCCATCACAAGCCAGTTGTATGAAAAGCAATCTCCTGCTTGCCTCCGCCCTCATCTGCAATGATAGATGAACAGACAACTCGTAGGTAGAAAGTGCTCACAAATGTGCTACCCATTCCTCTTGGGTTTACAGATGTAAACACAACACCCTAGCCATACTGTTGGCAGAAATACTATATAAACACAATCTAGTCCCAGAATTCTTTCGGGAACATGTAAGAAAAACAAAGCAAATTCTCCTACTGACTGTTTTCCGTTGAAAGGTAAGCTCAAAGTTGAGTGCTTTAAATGAAAAGGGCACAAACAAATCCGTCGTAAATTGCATTAGCCGAGTATGGTTGGGGACAAAGTTGAGGGGAACATTGTGATGGTGGAGCAGTTCCATCCTATTAAATACATCTCTTGCCTTGGGTCCTAATGTAAAAGCCCATCGTCAGATTGAGTAGTGGGAGTTTTGACAGCCTTTCAAGAAACACTTGCCAGGCGCTCATCTACTATTTGCAGTGGCATTTTGTAGACCTTTCTAGGCTGAGGGGCTTTAAATGTGGAAATGCTCTGAGTTGCTCATGATCCATCTGTGCTCAGTATGTCTGAGCATGTAGCTGTATTAACTGGTGCTGATGGATTTTAAAAGGCAGTTTGTGAGAGTGACTCCACTGAGGATCAGACAGCACACTGGAGATTAAAGATCAGCCCAATAGATGCTTCTCTTTTCAAGTTTTCTTCTTTTGTGAAGTGACTGAGGTTGAATGATGAGCTAAAAGTAGTCAAGGCTGATCTTTGTGTATGCGTAGTTAAGTCGAGCCACAACCAGACCTATTGCTGCCAAGTGTTTTGGCTGGTTTGTATAATTGAGGGTAGAGTTACAGTACATCGGGACAGAAGTCGCATTGCTCAAACTTTATTCCTGAATTTAATTTTGTGGCAAGTATTACCCCCCCCTCCACCAAATAGACGCAGGACAAATGGAGCCCCAGGAACAAAACTCAGGAAATAAGGGACTTTTTTTCTGCAGTCTTGTTTGCATTTCCAAAGCATCTTAAGAACCCTGTAGATTAGGTAAATTATACAGTACTGATAACAGAAAGCAACAGCTTTTCTGGAGACACTTTTTTTCTCGTGACAACACTACAACACAGAGGCATCGTTGTTCTATGAAATCTACTGTTGTGCAACTCTTTCAGTGGATGTTGGAAAGGAGACCTGAAGAGGTAGAGGGAGAGACTGAAAACGCTAAAATGGCCAAACACCTGTCATTCAAATAAGATGCTTACAGTTATTTTCTACTATAGAATGTAACAGCTCTTAACAGTTAAAAAAAAAATAATTTAATTCTGTTTCACTGGCTCTCTTGATCACCATTCACACATATTCTCTTTATCTTACTCCTTGTAGTCGAAAAGTTTACTAAATGACCTTGTTTAAATGTAAATAAACATTTCAAGAAATTCTCATTTCTATTTTTATAATATTGATAAAACTGGCAGCCACTGCTGTTTACAGTGTGAATGACTGCTGTGAGCAAAATTGTGGAAAAGGGCTATATGAACTTTTGTACTATTTTCAGACCAGACCTATTCTCCATTGCTTTTGTTATATCAATATCAAGCCTGACTAGAATCCTGCAGCATACGTACAGCCGCTCCTGCCCTGTTCCAAGCACGCGTGCTCCAAATGACTCATTAGTCCGGCCCATTTCTCCTGTTATTGTCCACAGGTGATACATCCATGTTCTGATAGGTTAGTCCTCTCAGCTCTGTAAGTGGGGCTCAGCTTAACCCTAACTCACTGTTGGATGTTGTAGTCTTCTAGAGCAAGCCTGTGGACATCTGAGCAGCTCTGTGTTATTTTAGCCTTCGAAGGTAATGACAGGAGATCAATGTGATGAATGGCCTTTATGAGGGCAAAGTATCGATGGTTGATGGCAGTGAACTGAGGCTGTGGGAAGAGGAACATCAGCCTGAATGTATGCCTACCTCCCCTTCTCCTTGATTCCTCTCCACTCCTCCACTATGCCGCCCCCCCCCTTCTCCTGCTCAGCTGACTGTGATTTGTCATTAACACAAACATTAAGTGGTCTATGAATCCATAGCTCCTCAATCTCTTCGTTACTACCCATAAAAACTGAGCAGCCATAATAAAACACGCAATGACCACACTTGACAATCGGGGCAGAAGAAGAGTGTATCCTATATTACTTGCAAATGCAAAGCTTTTAGAGTGGAGCCAATGGGTACATTCGGTTGGTGTTAAAATGAGTGTTGTGTAAAGAGGCTCTCAATATTTGTATGGTGATTCATTAGCAGGAAAGTTTTGTCTTCATTGATATTGTTAATGATAAAATATAGATGTAGTGATACAAAAATGTGTACAGTAAAAATAATTGAGAGGGAGCTGACTATATAGAGACAAATGAGACTCTAGTGATGCTGGTCAATCTCATATACACACCATGCTGAAGCCTCTACTGTTCTTTTTGTTTTTACCATAACACTCATTTTATCAAGATGTCATCCATATCCTCTGCTACCCTGTGGTTTCTTACCTGACTGCCACAAATAGAGCATAAAGATAATCACACTCCTGTCTCTCCCCCACACCTTGTTCACCTTGAGCCAATGTGATTGGCATGCCAGTAACATACATCTATGATTAGGTCTATAATGCATGGACTAAATATGAGCAGCGCAGTGTTATTTTATACACAAATCCTTGAAAAGGAAATGGATGCAAGGACCAGGGAATTCCATTATCAGTAAGGTGACAGGTGATGATGACTTCTTTTTTCTGTCCTTTCTGGCAAGGTCAGAGAGATGTCAGGGAGTGCAGGAGATAGATTTGATTTAAATGATGTAAAAGGTCTGGAAAAGAAAAGAAATAAAAATAGAAAAACCTAGGCAGAGTATTGATGTGACTGTAGGACATGCCCTGCCTACATAGATAGCATCCTTGCTTCTTAAATGCATATATCATATGTATTTCAATGTTGTTATTAGAACATGGTAAATAATAAAGATGCTGAAGAATGTTACAGGGTAATCAAATGTTTTGGACTTACAGAAGCAGAAATGTGGTGTGTAGCCTCAAGCTCTTCAGCAGCAAAACAACAGCCAGCAAATCAATATGTGGTCGGTAAACCATCAAATTATAAACAGCATGTTCTCAGAGCGCACACACATAAAAACACACAGAAATATACAGCAGATGAATACAAAGCCCTGAAATGATAAGAGGATATTGTGTTGCAAAGTAACTTATGCACCTGTAATAGTTTTGTTTGCCTCTGACACAATGATGACACTGAATATCTTCTGAGGAGGAAATAAAAAAAATGTAGTTCATTATTATATGAGCCAATAAATTTCTGGACAGATTTCAGACGGGCATTACAGACGCCTCGGGCTTCTCTCTGGCGTGAAAGATGGTGGTCATTTGGCTAGACGAGGGGCGGTGAAGACCCCCTCCTAGACTGGAGCAGACGGGTGCAGAGGAGCCTAGGGCTGGCTGTATTAATGAACAGGCAGTGCTGAAAGGGACAGGTTCCTGTAATGCTGATGAATGGTCATTACAGAGCAGAGACGAGAGAAGAGAGCAGGAGGGAAAGAGAGGAGAGGGGGAGAAGAGCAGAGGAGAGTGGCTATGGAGGGAGCAGCGGTGAAAAAAAAAGGCTTTAATTTGCACTTCAGATTTCTGTAAACTCGTTTATCATGTCAGCAGTGTCACTGCTCTTCACGTGTTTTCTCCCTCCTCACTCTCCTTGCCCCCACCTGACCCAAACTTTGTTGTTTTCCTCCAGATGCTTCCATGTACTCCTTGGGCCAAATCATCATCTACATTGTTTCTGTTCATGATTGAACCCCATATTCAAAGGCAACGCATCTCGTCTCACATCATTTTATGGACTCGTGTAAAAAGAATTCTGAATTTTTTCCATTATTTGACCGGTTGTTGGGGCTGTGCATGGAGGGTTGATGTCTTCTCCTCTCCATTAGGCCTGATTGAGCAGCTTGGGCGTTAAAGGTCAGAGGAAGGAGGAAGCACCAGGAGATATATGCACACAAGAAACATGAACTGACTGGAGGCCCACTCACACCACTATAGACCTCATTAGCTTTTCCTTGCCTACAGCTGTTTGGATCATTGGTGGGGAGGTTTGGAGAAATAAATCTGTGAGCCAAGCTGCTGGTTCAGATAGGAGTATAAAGAATAGTATTATTACAGACAGTGGAAGTGATCTGAGAAGAAAAAATTCAAAACTGTTTCAAATCACCCCCTCTAACCACAAAATATTAATTTCAAGTCAGTGGGGCTTTTATGTGACTGACGCAATGCATACAGCCTTTATGTTTTTTCTGTCCGCTCTGCTGCCATATGCCAAAGTATAACTCTTATAAAAATAGCTTTACAAATTAACATATTGTATTGAGAATATCAGTAGACTGTCTGCTGCGTCTAACATTTTGAGCTTGACCAGCTTTTGCCCAGCTGGGCAGTTATTTAAAAAATTTCATCTGAAACCAAGCTTCTAGGCAAGCTTCTTTTTATTTCAGTGATTCCTCATCCTGATTCTCAGTGATTCCAGCCAAATGTTAATGGCCCATTTTCATCACGATTTGGCGAAATGATACCTCAAGGGCTTCTGATGCTCATCCAAAATACTTTGTGGGTCACACCTGCAAAAAATGGCCTGCAGTGTATTTCAGTTCAGTTTGCACACAAATGCCTTTCCATCAGACTAGCTTGTGGCTGCCAGTGTAGCAGTCGCAGTCTGTCTAATTGTAATTCAAAAGTGGATAATCTTGAGTTTGTTACACACCATGTTTTATAACGGATCAACTCAGTGCCCAACAGCGCTCGGCATAGATGGCAAATAGCAGCACATCCCAAGTAATCACTGGGTTTGTGCTTATACGGTGGTAGTACACATACTACAGCTGTTGAGCATATTTACAAAACACGACAGCAAAGTGGTGTTTTTGCTGTTGCTGTACTAAGAAAGAGCTTATGATTCAGAAAAAGAAAGACATTTGTGTATTCCCAATGGATGAATAAGCCCCACAGCTCAATGGGCTGATTCCTTTCTGTTAATCCAGGAAGAAGACTCTAATTTAGTGCCTTAGGGAGATTGCTGACATGTGTGCAAATTCTCTGCGGCTCAGCCAATATTAGCATTTTCTATCAAAAAATTAGAAGCCTTATCACTGATGATTACTAATCAACTTGGTGCATTCTTCTTATATTTTCTCTCTTTCTCTTTCTGTAGTGGGAGGAGGTGAGTGGCTATGATGAGAACCTCAACACCATCAGGACCTACCAGGTGTGTAATGTCTTCGAGCCCAGTCAAAACAATTGGCTTCTCACTACCTTCATCGATCGCCGTGGAGCACAGCGCATCTATGTCGAAATTCGATTCACCGTGCGTGACTGCAGCTCCATCCCCAATGTCCCTGGCTCCTGCAAGGAGACGTTTAATCTCTACTACTATGAGACTGACGCTGTCATTGCCACCAAAGGCACAGCCTTCTGGATGGAGGCCCCTTACCTCAAGGTGGACACCATTGCTGCAGATGAAAGCTTCTCACAGGTGGATTTTGGTGGTCGCCTGATGAAGGTTAACACAGAGGTGCGGAGCTTCGGTCCACTGTCCAAAAATGGCTTCTACCTGGCCTTTCAGGACTATGGCGCCTGCATGTCTCTGCTATCAGTCAGAGTCTTTTATAAGAAGTGCCCAAGTGTGGTCCAAAACTTCGCAATCTTTCCAGAGACAATGACAGGGGCTGAAAGCACCTCCCTGGTCATTGCAAGAGGTATCTGCATCCCCAACTCAGAGGAAGTAGATGTTCCTATAAAGCTCTACTGCAACGGAGATGGAGAGTGGATGGTTCCTATTGGTAGCTGCACATGCAAGGCTGGATTTGAACCTGACAATGGCAACGTATGTCGAGGTAAGCACTAGACAAGTAGTACAACTGGATACTTTTTCGAAAAACATCCTATAGTTGTTATTTGAGTGTGTTATCTTTGCTAGTTGCACTAGCAAACTCACTCTCTTTTGGAATGATGGATTACTCGTAATAGAACAAATCGGTTAATTGCAAACAGTCGACATATTGTAGATTTGTTCTATTTTAGGCTTGCATATAACAGGGCATCAGCATACCTTGGATCACAGATTTTTCTGCTTCATTGGAAGGGCTGAATTGATTGTGTTTCATGCATTTTGCTGAGCGCGATGTGCTCTACTCCTTCCTTGATCACATCCACCTCTGGCATACTCAAAAGGCACATTGGCATTGATTCTTAATCTGTAGCGAATGCCAGCCTTCTGTGCAGCCTACTTTACAGATGGCAAGAGGTTTGATTTAGTTTACTCGGTATGCAGAAGACTAAGTGCTAAGGAATAGGTAATAACACACATATAAAGATTAGGTTAATCTGGGTTTTCTGTTAAAGCTGTCATTTCCTTTGCAACCTGCTATTCTCACACATACACAAACACAAACACACACACACACACAAACACACACACACACACACACACACACACACACACACACACACACACACACACACACACACACACACACACACACACACACACACACACACACACATATACAAAGAGAAAATTTGTTCAAGGTGTCTGATGGTAGTATGTGTGGCTCTGGGCTCTCAGTGTGGCGCAGTATTGGTTGGCCTGCCTCTGGAGGTTAGCTGGGGAGTGTGTGGAACCCAGATAAGATTGATTGACGCACATCTGCTCTGATCAATAAACAGATATGAGGTTGCCACATATCTACAAAGCACACTATGTGTGACTGTGTCTACTGTATCTTTCTCGAATTGCTCTATATCCTAAGCAAAACACACCCACACACGTAAATACACACCCAAACACACAAACAGTCCTTGGCTAAGGTGGAAGGACTTTCAAATGCAAATGACAAGGCAATAGTTGGTAGCTTTTAGTTAGCTCCTCACTGAAAGTTTTCTTCTCAACTAATTTTTACATCTAATCACAGCTACGTTTTACATTGTTCATAGGTAATTTCATTTTATATGACTTTGTTTATATGATTATAATCTTTTGTTTCAGTGCAAGGTACACATATTAAAAGGAACTTAGATACCTATGGAAAAAGTTTTCAGTGCATTATGTCCAAACTAATGATTTGTAAATATCAAACTCCCGTTTGCCTGCTGTGAGTCTTTATTCTAACTAATTTTTCAAGGGAACATCAGTAGTGTGATATTCTAAACAAGCTCAGCATCATTAAGTCTAATAGAAAGTTTCAAAATGATGAAAAAATGAGCTCAGTATTTGACAGCATTTTGAACTACACAAGATCCTACAAGGACAGAAATATACATATAACTCAATCATCCAGCCAAACAATTCGAATGTGGTTTATCCTATTTATTTAAAATTTCCATTTTTCCTGGTTTGTTTAACCAGCTTGTCTTAAATAAATCTGTGCCTTTGTTCCTAGTTTCTGCTGTCATTTATACATTAAATAATGGTATGTCTTTTTTGCATAGCATACTTATTTAACCACAGCATGTTAGGGTAGGTACAATATGTTTCAGTTCAAAATTTGACTAGAACTTGGATCATTTTTTTTATTTTTTATCCCTATTAAAGGGACGTTTCTAAAACCACTCAATGAAAATGTTCATATTTTTATCATTCAAAGTTATTTTTGAAATGACTACATTGTATGTGGCTTACATAACACTTTAAATTATACTTTTTGGCTCTATCTCACTTAAGGTATGTCAAATATTTTCTTTAAAGGTTAAACAATGTGAGGCAAAGTTCACACAGGAATTTTATAGCAAATGAACCTACTAACATAACCAGTCCTGAAATGCAAACAAACCTACAGTCTTTATGGAAGGGTACTTTTATTGTGCTGCAAACCTGATGCCCAATAATGTCTTTTTTTCGGCACATCTTTTTTCCATAGATTTTCCTTTTTTCTTCCATTATTTACCTCAACCTTATACATACTCTCAGCACAGTAATTGGAGCCTAAGGTATCCCTGAGTGTTGGTGGGAGGCTTGTTGTGATTTTTGTTAGTGGGGGGCATTGGCACTGCTGTAAACACCACAAGCACATGTGGGCATGTACTCATACACAGTCCCCCCGGTAGGCACTGCACTACAAAGACTCTTTGAACAGAGGAGGAGATGTATATTTCCACCAATTCCCACAATCCTCCTGACTTCCTTCACTAAGTACCCACAGCAAGTAGGCTTCGTGCTGTGTTTAGTTTGACATCTCTCTCTCTGATGGAAAGGTAGCATTATGGGAAGTATAAAAAAGAGCCTGTAGAGAGAAGGAGTTGTAGTGTGTAGCTGGAGTAGAAAGTAATACAAACCTGTAAAATGTTTTGTAAGTTGACCTGAAGCGTCAGGACAAACACACTAACTAGCGTATAAGAATGCATGCATAGAGTAAAAGAGCTAGACAGAAGGAGAGAAACGGATGATGTTGGCATTTCCATCTCTCACAACTAGCTTACTCTCTGGAGACTCATATGGAATCTGTTCGCCTCTCATCTCCACAGAGAGGCCCCTCGAATAAAAGCAATCTCAACCTTTTATTTTCCACGCAGTCACTTTTCATGGGCTTGTAATTCATTATTTAAACAGGGAAATCTAACCTTAAAGTGCTTGTGGAAGCGGAGTACTATGGGCAGCCAATCAATTGGGGGTTGGTGCAATAACATGGCCTCACCATTGGGTCTGAAGTAATTGCCCATTAGAGATGAAGGAACAGGAACAAAAAGAATATGAGAGCATGCAGTTTCATGCTGAAATAATTCTCCTCATTGAGGTCGAAATGAGAAGGAAAGGTATTACATAGGATAGTGAAGGTACTTTGGTGCTTAAAAGCACAGTGCGAAGTAAAAAATGAAAAGACAATCTGAGCAAAGCAATCTGATATTGTGTTACAGTAATGTCAGAATATATTTTTAAAGAAAATATAGAATAGAAACAACTGTTTGACTGCTGAATGCCCGACTTGTTACCTAAGTGTGTGAAAATTGTCTAGTTAGGTGCATTTATTTATTGTTGGTGTGAGAACATAAACGCTATACATATACATTTACTTAACGGGCTTGGCAGCTAATGAAAAACAGAAGTGCATTCATTCTACCTACTGCTTTATTTGATTGTCAGTTTTTTCAACTGACATAACAGAAGATGCAATTGCTGGGTCAGGCACAGAATTGTGTTAATCCAATCCTTAGTTTTGTTTATCTATGCATAGTGAAAAGCAAATGCTGTGAAAGATGACAAATGTTTTTAGGCGACAAATTAATCATTTTCTACTTGTTTAATTTGCGAGCCATTTAAAATGACAGCAAAATATGCCTAATTGCAACTAAGTGTGCTTGTGGTTGTTTATGTGTTCAAACATGCTTGTTTGTGTGTTGCGTCAGTGTGAATGCGAGCCCCCCTGTACCTAATTGCGCTCTCTAATCTATATGTTTTAATTAGTGACATGTAGCATTGTGCGTGTGTGCGGTCTGCTGTCAGTTGGGCAGAGAGACCATGTAGAGTTGTTGTGCTCTGTAACGATGATGCCAGCATGCCATCCTCATTACCAGCTCCCCAGCTCCCACACAAGCCATTTGGGTATCCCCTTCTCTCTCTATCCTCCTCTCCCTCTTTCCCTCGTTCTCCCTCTCTATCCCCCTTGGCTATGTAAGCAGTCTGCTAAATATTTTATCACCTCCCTGTTAAATCGAGCGGAGACACTCCAAATAGCGCCCCACCACATCCACCAACGCAAAGCTTTTCTTGTGTGTGTGTCCTGCTCAACTCGAGTGACTAAGAAAGACTGATTTGACGGTTTTACCGAACCCTCTCGTGTTTGTTTTTGTGGTCTCCAGCTGAGTGATTGATAGAATCACCTTGATTAGGATTACTTCACAGCCATCTGTGTTTTTTTTAAATAATCTGATATAATCATTGATCATTTTAATGCACTTTGTATTCCAGTATATAAAGTCATTAAAACTTCCATGTAAGCTAATTATTCTGATATTTAAACTCTTAAAAGTGAATGATGTGGCATGAATTGCTTCAGAGTAAACGGAGCCAAATGACATAATATGAAGAGCAAATCAAAACTTTGGAATCCCTGTTCTTCATTTTGCTGTTAAGACCTTTTCCTGTGAGGAACAAAATTTCCTTTAAGCAGATACATGCATGCCTGAAATCTCTAAAACAAGCAATCTTATTTTATGAGGCCCTCTACTATATTTTGTCTTCTTTTGTAATTGCTTAAACATGCCCAAATCTTATTTTTGCTCTTTTTTTTTTTACCTCAGTGGGCTATTCCTATGCAAAGCACTGAGTCTCCTCACCAGCATGGACTTGGAGACCGGGTTGGGGACAGAGGAGAGTAAAACAATTGGAATAGAAGGATCTTTGTTTTTAAATTGTGAATTGGATATGAATGAAATAGGACAATGAAAACTTAATGGCTAATATCATTATCCATGATATAATCAGATTACTTATTCATGTAATTCTATTTTATCCTATCTGTCGATCCATTTATCTGTCCATCCATCCATGCATCCATGCATCCATGCATCCATCCACCCATAACTCAATACACTATCCATGATTATGTACAGTATTCATTTAGTTACATATTTACGTAATTCCTCACCACAGCAGTGCTATAGGCCTAAAGTGCAATACGAATCTTCTCATATTTTCTCTCTCCGTTAGGCTCCGGCAGGCTTTTGACACGCTGGCACATTAATATTACAAATATTCAAATAACTTTATTTAACATTCTGCTGGCTGACAGTGGCAGCGGGAGATTCACAGCCCATTGAGCAAGTGCGCTTCCCTGAGCTAAGTGCCGATTCATCATGGCTGCCTTACTCCTTTCTAATGGCTGCCATCATGGGGCACAGGCACACGCGCGCACTGACAAGATGTGTGTAAACACACATCTTGGGCATAGACTTAGAAATAGTATTAGTTCTTCCATGTGTGCATTTTGAAAATGTTAAATGTGGTGTTCCAGGAACATTTATCACATTATTAACCCTAGCTTTAAACCTTATAAACCCCAATATATACCCATATAGACTTCATTGTCAAGGACAGCAACCACCAGGCTTATCTCTCTGTATTAGAGAGATTAGAGAATTTGACTGAAATAAGGTTAAACAGTAGCACATACAAGTAGTGGAGCTCTTTAGACATATTAATTTATTTGAAGCTTTCAAGTTTGGCTTTGGAGGCTATTTACTCAGAACTTTTCGTTTTACAGTTTTCTGCTCCAGTGAGGCTTTGATTACTTCTTTATATGTCTCATCTGAGTGTAAAGGATCTGGCAGACAGGACCCACAAAAGCCCGGTAAGCTATTAGAGCCAATTCCAGCCCATTTGGCCTTGTCTACTTCCGTTCCACAGCGTTTACCTCATTTGCAGAGAAGCATCTGTGTGTACTCACCAACACACAAACTCCAGACACACACACCAAAATCTACTAAGTCACCTTGAAGCCCAATTAAGTAAAGGTCTGACTCTTCCTGGCCCTATTAGTCCTATGGCAGTGAGAACCAGTGTGATGAAGACAAAAATGGAGTAGTGGGAGAAGTAGACAGAGAAAAGAAATAAGAAAGAGCAGAGAGTGAAAGACTTCTTGTTTCCATGGGTCTCAATAGGCTGAATAGGGGGATGTCAGAGAGCAGTGGTGAAAGAGTGTGACCCAAACAAAGACTCTTTGAATATAGGGCCCAAACAGAGTGTTTGTAATGACTGCAAACACAGATGCGCTGCTCTCACTGCTATGACAGAGTCAGTCCCTAATGATGTGAGGGGAATTCAGAGATTTTGTTCACACACAATGGAAATACCCACCACACACAGAGCTGTTCTTATCCCCCATGGAAGGACACATACTCCTACTCCTATTATTTTTCACTCTCTCTGTCTTTCCTTTCAGTCGCTGTTTTTTTTTTTTGTCAGGTTCTCTAACCTTCAGTTCCTTTCAGGCCATGTATTCGGTCGCTGGGCTTTTTTCTAAGCCTTTCATTGTCATCTCTCACTTGGTCTTTCACTTAGTTACTGCACAGGAAGTTTTTCAAGAGGGCTCCACTTTGACCGGACATCTCTTCCAACCCTCCTCGCCAAATCCTTTTTCAGTTCTCTTCCTCTACTTCAGCCTCAGTCATGTTTTCAGTACTCATATTTCTACTCCTCTCCTCTCCTCTCCTTTCTGATGGACACTGGGTGTTGAAGCCAGTGAGAAACAGGACCCCTAACATTCACCAGAATGCTGGGGCTCTGCTTCATCTGCCTATGTCACCCTCTTTGGCAAAAAACCAAAAGCCCATCCTCTCACCCTAGCTGTGACCCCAATCAATCGAATCCCTAACCTTATGCTTTTAAATTATGATTGAACATTGAAGGACACAACAAAGACACCATCAATAATGCTGTGAAAAACTGTCTATGTCTGTTTTTTTCACAAGAGACCAAAAGTGTAAATCTCAAGAGAAATGTCAATTTGGACAGCACATAGACAACTGCCTTCATTCTCCTTGTATTTTCTTCCTCCACAGCTCACCCCTCCTTCTTTCTTTCCTCTTCCTCTTCTGGAGTATGCTGCAGCAGGCAGTAATGAGGAGACGTGGTGAGCGTCTCCATAAAGTGTCCCCCTGTTTTAGAAAGTACAAACATTCCCCCCTCCCCATTGCTCGTCATTTGTCGGTTCTCCCTCTCCCCTCATCAGTGTCCATCAGTATTCACTGTTCCACCAATAAAACAGCCTACCCTGTTTGGTTTGATAGCAGAGGGACACATTTCAATTCTAGGAAATTGTCTAATCCCTTCCTGGAGTTTATCAGCAGCAGAATGATAAATGTGGATTTGTCAAGGTTATGTGGTTGAACTTGTGGACTGACAAATTAATTAGAATTTAATTGCAATTATAGTAGGCCCAGTATACCTTTGTGCATTCCTCATGCGGTGAGAACTAGTCAATGAAGCAACCAGGAAGAATGGCGTGGCATATCACGCTGATACGCAGATTACAGGGTCAGTTCACCCAGTTTATTAAAAAACATATTTTCTCACTTTCCTCTAGTGGTATCTGGTCATGCAGGATTGCAGATAGTTGTGGGTTTCTTTGACCAGCTTTCAGATATCCATCTGTGAGATTTTTGCCTCCTTCAGTTGCTCAGAGAGACTATTTCTTGAGTAGAAAATATTTAAAAATGAAAACTATTGACAAGAGGGTGTGTGATTGGTCATGTAAGAAAAATTGGGACGCTAATTTTAGAAAGAGTTGTTGCTGTAGTCTGTCATTTTTTTTAATGATGTAAGCACCACAAGCAAAATTTAATTTGTCTCTGTTGCATTGGGGTGATGGCAGTAATTTATCCTAAAACCTCGGTACATAAAACCAAAACTACCTATGCAGCTATAAGAAAATAAAATGTGTTTGTTGCAGTTTGGGAGAAGACGTTACAAACATTGCATAACATTACAAAATTCAATTGACCAAGAGTGTGAATGTGTTGTCTCATAGGCTGTTTTCTAGGAGACTCTTAGTTATAAGCCTGTGTTTTTAATGGTAGTCGAGGGAGCATAGATTACAATACTGGTAGATGGACTGATAAAAATTGCTCAGCATATAGTCAGTATGGGGTGATTAGTTTTTGCAATAAGCAAATCCTGTAAACCAAAAGTGCATTTCTTCCATGTGTGGATTCTGACAACCTGCATGGGTATTTAAAATCAGTGCAAAGCTTATTGCAAAGCTTAATGCATATTCTGTTCTCTTTAGTGGGAGGCCTGTACACAAATGCACAAATCCACACACACAACAACATGAACATACAGTTTCCATCCTTTCATCATTATTTCAGGCTGAACTTTGCGTTTCCAATTTCATAACCTAATCATGTTTGCCATAATTCCTGCACACTTGAAGCAAACAACATTACAGTAGTTCCACTTTAAGTGCTCCCTAAGTATCCCTGATTAAACATACGTGTGTAATTATGTCTGTATAATCTGTATTATGACACCATGCATTATCCTAAACCAACGAGGCTCCCTATAACTGGGTAGGTCATATCAAACACAACTTCAAAACCTTCACAATATGTAATTATCTGACAATTAGACAACTCCCATAATCTGCATGTCATTGTGCGCATGTAATTTCATGTTTTCATCGACAGTAAACACAGCCTGCAGTTTTCGGGGCAAGGGCAGGTGTTTCCGCAGAAACTAAAGGGAAACATCTTTTCAGACTGACAGACAGGAAGAGCCAATGCAGCTCAATCTGGCAGACACATCTCTGTGACAAATTATTGATCTCGGCTTTTTTGCCTTCCCTCTTACCAAGGACCCCCTGCTATGGCTGTCTTCTGAAAACGCCCACTGGAGAAGACAATGTGTGAATATTGAATCTTGAGAGCAAGACAGAGGAGAGGAGGAGTGTGTTTCTATCTATATGTGTGTGTGTGTGTGTGTGTGTGTGTGTGTGTGTGTGTGTGTGTGTGTGTGTGTGTGTGTGTGTGTGTGTGTGTGTGTGTGTGTGTGTGTGTGTGTGTGTGTGTGTGCGTGCGCAGATGAGATGAAGCAAGAGCTTAACATATATCCTCATTGGCTGGGTCAAACAGACTTTAATGAAATCTTCAAAGTGTGCATGGTTTTATAGAGTCTAATCAAGTCTGCTAACCTCTCAGACAGTCTTTCTTTTGGCTGCATTTTGTCATGAAAACCCATCACACACCCATCATCCTTTCACTATGTGCTGCGTGGGAACAGTGTCTGTGTCAACAGGTTGAGTGCTGCCTACGTGTTGCAGTGGACAGTACAGTATCTCTTGTTAGGAGGTTGCATTAATTGCATTTATTTTGCACCATAGTTTACAGAACTATAATATGACAGTGCTAAACCTATATATATATATATGGTGAGCTATATAGGTACAGTGAATGTCAAAAAATTATACTGTTATTTTGTCTACTGTATTTCAAACTGCATTACGGGCAACTTGACATTTCAGTCCTCACTCATTAAATCAGCAGTAAAACAGACCCTGTGCAATTCATGTTTTTTGCTCAAAGAGTAACCTTTGCACATTGTTGCAGTAGCCTGAATGATGTGAAACCCCATTCAAACAGTACATGAAATCTGATGACTGACTACCTACTGTATTAGAGTTGATACCCATTATGTTTGGTACACTACTTGTCCTTGTTCCCGTCTGCTTTCGAGAACACTTCAGAAACATTTTTTCACAAATGTGGACTAGTGCCACAGACCATAGAAATTAGGCTACCTTGTGACTTACACCCTGCCGTTAATGGACATGGATTATTCTACCATCCCATTGTACAGTAGCATTTTGCTTATTGGTGCAATGTCTTCTGTATTCACTATATGTCTCTTTCCTTTTTTAAAAGCAATTGATTTAATTGATTATACAGCCAGGATAAGTTATCTACCCTCGTTTTCCATTTCTTTTGTGCTGCTAGGCTTGGATTAGATGGCCACTTTTAAAATCAGGATGTTGTGTTCCTTGTTATTGATTGACAGTTATCCCCAAGGCAAATTTTGCAGTTCAGAATAACATTTTAATAATCCTCGAACAATTCAAGGGGCAACAATCTGGAAAACACCCTTCAAGAGGAAGTTCATAGTCACCCACTTTATCTAACTATCTAAGGTTAATCTGCAATAGGTGAATAAAGTGAGAGTAGAGATATTTCATAGAAGTAACAGTCTTAATAATAGCAAGAAAACTTGATTAAATTTGATGCACTGAGAGATACCTTTATAACTTACCCTCTAACACTGTTTTATGATGTCAATGCGCAGTGCTTACAAATACAAAAAGTCCTCTATGAAAGAGCAGAGATCTTATCTTACTGCTGGGCCAGCATTACTGTAGAGCTAGGCCAGATTGCACAGTGGTATGCTTCTCAAAAAGAATGATATCTGATTAGTCCAAGTCCGAATAGAGGCAGAAACTGACAAACAAATGGATTTGCTGTGGCTAGAATGTTCTCTGGGGGAGCTGGATGGGCTGAGATACAGAGATGCTGCCTTTGTGTTGGAGCCAGCGTGAAGCATAATAAGACCCTTTGGGGACTGAACCAAACACAGAGTGATAGAGACACAAAAGCACACATGCTCATACACTCAGTCAATTTCACAATCTCTGTGTCTCCCTCTCTCTTTCTTTCCTTACTTATCTTTCTCTCTTACTTCCCTATAAACTGACCTTTTTATTACTGGCTACCGTGGTTGGCCTATCATTATGTGTTTTGGCTTTGCAGGTCTTTTCAGTTTCTTGACTATTGCTAAGTTTATTTTGTCAGCCAAGTGTTATGTCAGACTCCTACAGAAATGACCCACAGCCTTTTTATAAGGATATCATTGTGTGTGCATGTGTAGGTGCCTGTATGCGTGTGTGTACGTGCATACAGGCATATCTATGTGTGCTTCACACCCATCATGGCATGAATGGGCCAGCAAATCCTATTCCCTCCTTTTCTTGTTTTCCCTCTCTATCTCATCTTTTCTGCCTCTTTAATTCCCTCTCTACCTCTGTCCTCCTTCTCTCGTGTTCTGCTAGGAGAGCAGTCGTAGAGGGAGTGCAACAATAGAGGTATTAACCAAATGTATATTGAGCTTGCCTGACTTGTGCAGTCAATGTGGTGCTTTTACCTCCCTAATGCCATGTGAATAGGGCTGCTGCTCCCTGAGAAATGCTTCTGTGAGCACTCGGAGTGAGGGGCCCTTTTTCTGGCTCTCGTGACTTGGGTCCACATTTCCTGTGCTGTCCCCATCTCAGTGCACACAGTTCTTCGTTTTCATAAGTGCTTAATCTGGATTGGAAGCCTGTCCTTTGTCGAAATGATTTGAGACTGAGACCTAGGCCAGACAAAAGGACTCGTCTTTGGCTGAGGCTGGGGCCTCCTTAGCCCCGTTGCTCCATTCCCATTCTTCCATTAAGAACCCCTACCAGGAGCGGCTAATTGTTGTATGGAGAGGAAGAGTGATGGGGTGTTGAGTGGCTGTCCTGCTTAACATTGCCCCGAGTGGAATACGAGTGTGACGAAAAGGGAGATGAATGTAGATTTGAGAGACAGATATAGGAGAAGAGCTACATTGTCAAGAAACGATTTATCCACTTCTAGTTTATTCATCATTTAATCCAGGTCAGAACAGATCCTGTGATGCCGGCTGATGGTAAAGTTTGGTTTGATTCCTCTAGGTTACAGTGCATAAGACTTTGGAGCTGTAATGTGTAACAAACTCAGAGTGAAGCTTTGAAGTGTAATGCTGTTGCCCTGGGCTACTTAGCTCCAGGGTCAAATGAGATTACACCCTTGATCTGTGTTAGTGCCTTCTGATCTGACGGATTGCAACATAGAGGTGTGTGTGTGTGTGTGTGTGTGTGTGTGTGTGTGTGTGTGTGTGTGTGTGTGTGTGTGTGTGTGTGTGTGTGTGTGTGTGTGTGTGTGTGTGTGAGAGAGAGACAGCGAGAGAGCACACGCGCGCGTGTGCGCATGTGTATGTGTTTGCAGGCATATGTGCATGTTGTATGTGTCTGCGCACATTATGTGTGAATGTTTGTGTTATAGAGAGTCTGCGTGTATAAACTGATTTGCATATCTATGGCATGTGTGTCTAATTCAAAAGTACTGTAAGCCCTTATTATTTGCTTCTACATTTTTCGTGTGTATGAAACACCCAAATGTTGGTAAGATTCTCCTCCTGGAAATGGATTGTTAACTAATTAGTAACGTTGTTGGCCTGATCTCAGTGCTTTGTTGGTGCGTCTCTCAGGCTGCAAAGCTCATTCTTTCTCTCTCTCTTTTTTTCTCTGTATGTCTCTCTCTTTCTCTGTTTCTCTCTCCCTGCTCACTGCCCCGGAACACCTTAATCCAGTGTGAAAGCAATTGGCTCTCTCAGATCTAATCAATAGAGGGCCAGGGCAGCGAGCCAGGGGGAACATCTCTGGCCCCTGCTCAGCTACAATCAATTTAGAACCATCGATTCAGCGATTGAAATACAAAGAGCAGACTCGCTGGACCATACAGGTGCTTTAGTGTTTGGGTGTGCCAACATGTTATATATCTCCCCGTGTGAGCATTTCTCTGTATTTATGTGTGTATGTGTTTTTTGTGTGTGTGTGTGTGTGTGTGTGTGTGTGTGTGTGTGTGTGTGTGTGTGTGTGTGTGTGTGTGTGTGTGTGTGTGTGTGTGTGTGTGTGTGTGTGTGTGTGTGTGTGTGTGTGAGATGAGTGTGTGAGTTTGCGTGCAAATTTCTTCATGTGTGTGTATATGGATAGTATGATTTATTTTCGAGCCATCTGTAGTAAAGTGGGAATGGCATTTAATCTAGCACCTCTGAGACGGAGCCAAGAAAAAAAAAATCACTCCTAATCCAATATGTCCTGCCCAAGGTGTGCTTTCAAAGGTAGGTAGGTGTGTGTGTATGTATATGTATATGTGTGAGTGTGTGTGTGTATACGTGTGCATGTGTGTGTGAGGTTAGCCTGTACATTTGTGTGCACCAAAGGGTTTCCTACAGTACTCAGCATGTGTCAGAGTAGGTGTGTTGATGCATACATGGTAATGTGCATGTTTTTGGGCGCATATCCATACAGAGTTTAGAAGGGCCCTTGCATTTGCATGCAAAATGTATGTATACATTGTGACTACAAGAATGCGTGCATATTGACATGTGACAACACATGACATCCACAGAGGTGCCCAACTTTTCTCTGCTATGCTTTGGATGTGTGTATGTGAATTCATGCATATATGATGTCAGGGCATGTCACATTTAATGGACCCTGTTTTTGCAGTTATGCACTGCCAGGTGCATACATCTGTGAGTGTATTCATTTGTGCAATTTGTCGCCATGCAATTACAGGGTTGTGGTGCATACATGTGACTATATGTGTAATTGTGTTTGATTTAAGTTCCAGTTTTGCTGACTGTTAACATGCACACCCATAAATGAGCCCAGGTCATCACCTACAGTAGCCCTGCATCAGTAAATGAGGCATTTAACATTTAGTGAAGCTGTTGTTTTTACAACAACTCTACCACAGTGTGTATATGATGTGCTGCTCAGCTTGTATAGTTATAATAGTTCCAAGGAGAGCAATTCCACCTTTGAGAGAAGAAAACATACTCAGTTCAAGCCTGGACTTGTTTTGTAAACCTTATTGTGTGTTAACATGGAAGTAATAGAACATTTTCAAGAGAGAATGTGACTGTGGCTAGTAATGCAATAAACTTGCATATATTCAAAATCTAACACAATATAACCTAATGAAATAACTGTTGTCATTGTTGTCATATTTGTGCACCCTTTTCCTTAAAGTATTTTTTTAAATTGTGCGTGGTCTGCTGGAATTGATTTGATGATTGGTATGAAACATCAGAAATCAAATCTCTCTTTCATGTCTCCCCCCATTTACATACAGTACAGGTTCACACTTTCTCTCCTTAAAACACACACAAGCACACACTTGTGCTACCATACCTTGTCAGACCTTGCCCACATGTTAATGGATTTCTGCCATTTATACAGTTAAACCAGTTTCCCCAGGTGCTTGTGTTGGGTTTTTCTCCCTCTGTTGGACAAGGTGTGGCTGTCTTTCACAAAGTCTGCAATGAGAATGTGCCACACACAAGAATAGGTAAACCACTCACACACATGCACAATTAAACACTAAGACTATATGCACATCTTTGTTCTTGGTTTACTGAGCAGTTTTATTGACACTTCCCTGGCCCCCAAACCAGCAAAGCAAATTTCCCTCACTGATAAAGCTGATAACTTTCTGGGAATTTAAATTTGCCTTTATCTCAGTGAAATTAACCCCCAAATACTTTTTAAACACCATTATTAACGAATCATTGTAAGGCATCTAGACATAAAAACTTAATCAAAAATACTAGATTTAGGTACAGATGAATATTCAAAATATTTAAACAGATATTTACAACCAAAATACCCAAGAAACCTGACACATCAAAACAGAGGGGAATAAAGAATAGAATAAATTCAAAAGAGTTTATGTTACATTTGAAAAATGTATTTCCCATGTCTCTTTCAGCCTTTTCCTGCTTTCAAAGAATTCGAATGGGATTTTTGGGGACTATTTTGAAATATTTTATTTATGTATGCCTTTGACCCTGTATTCCTTCTTCACATAGGAAAATTTTATTGATTTTTATGGAATTTATTGGACTTTAATAACCACACACTATCAGTGTGGCCAAATATCAGAAAGCTTGCTGTGAAACTGCTTGATGCTTAGAAATCTCCACCGTCAGCTTCCAACTTCCAGCTGCTCTGGTGGCTTTTCACAGTAAAGTCCGATATCTTGGTCATCCATCAACACTAGTCCATCACTGTCCATCATTCGAATGAATGACTTCTGGTCTTCATCAATCTGTTATGCGTGAAGATGCGCATGCAGTGTAAGGAGGTCCCACATGGATGTGCCCCCTTAAGACACACACAAACAACACATCACACAAATTGAACACATATGTTTGCCGGTTTCATAGCTCAAGGCATATTGACTAAGTCTGGCAGATAAAGGTCAGTGCTGTCCTGATTTGGACAGGTAGGCTAGGGGCTGCAGTTCGCCATTTCTGTGTGTTAGGGTGTGTCAGTTTGTCTGGAACAGGATACGTATTTCTGATAAGGTTGTATAGAGGTCATGCAGATGTAAATATGACATGAATATAGATGTGCTGTCGGCCTGGTTACCTTCAGAGGATTTCACAGCTGCAGGTGCATTGTGTGCCAGCAAATGGGGTCAGCCTCTTTTCATTCACACAATGCAACAGAATACTTGATGGACACATCTGTTTGTCTTTGTACGGGATAAGCAAAATATCTTTTCGTGGACATTGTTCATCTTTTGAGTTTTTCTGGTCATGCCTGGGCCTGATATCAACAGAATCGTTGTTTTTGTATGTATAAAAGCACACCCGTCCTAAATCATAAATGGATCTGTCTCAGTTGGGCACGACGGATGCATAGTTGCTCTAAACAGCATTTATTATCCAGCCTTTTTATTCCCTGTTGCCTATTGTCAGCCTTAGAAATAATAGCTTGACTGTCACTAAGTATGCAATGAGAAATGGCTGCTTTACACGACACACATATTGTGGGACTCTGCCACCAACAATTTGAGTGACAAAGTGCACTCCTGAGTGCCTTCTCACTTTGTTGTGCTCTCACTTCCCCACTTCTCTATCTCTCCCTTTCTCACACTCTATTTCCCTGATCCTGGTCACTTTCCTCCCCCACACTTCACACATAATTTGTGCTTTCTCTTTTGATGCAGAGCATTTTATCATTACTTCCCATTAGGCATAATAGCAGCAGGGGCAATGAACAGCGTACATGCTAGTGCAGCTGGAGGAACATCTTGCTGGCGCATGCATAATTCTATTGATATAGCTGTTCTTGTGGTAGTTGATTTCATCATAATCCCAGGGTGCAGTGCTGCTCCTGATGACCTCAACATCAATGTGTTGCTCACGCCATCCCCCCACTCTTCTGTTCTCCAACCTCTCCTATCCACCTCTTGTCCTGTCATCAGTAATGTATTCTACAGCCTTAGGGTAGCCTCTAAACTCAGTATTGCATTACAAAAGGCCAGAGTTATGTTTTTCCGCTCTTTAACTTTCTTGTCATCCACCTCCAAATCCACTTTACTGCTAACCTCTGGCCTCATATTGCATTTGATAGCCTCTTTGCATTGTGTGAAAATGTCATCATCAGCATGACAGGGTACAGACACTTATTACTACTATTGGTCGGAGACATGTCACCACATTTCTATGTGGTGAAGGTGTTGAGGATGTTGGGGTCTCCCGTGCGTACTGTCTTGGAGATCATTAGTGGGAAGAGTAGGCAGTGTTCAGCCATGTGATTCTACCATGGGTGTTTGTCTTTGCCAGAATATTTCGCAGTAAACATTGTTTTCTGTATGCTCAATTAGGAATCAAATTAGGGAATAGTAAACACTGAAGGGACCTTTGTTTTTGAGCTGTTTTATCATTCTACTCCTCTCCTACGTTCAAATGTGCATAACTACTCATTCCCCTTAACAGGCCTCTATTTTTTTAATTATCTGTGGGGCCTTAACCCTGAGCCAAGTGGCTGGGTATTTTAGGGTACCTGGGTATTTGAAACTACTTTTAAGCCTTGCTTGAATGATTCTTAACGCATTTTAATGTTACATGGACTGGTGATCATGTGTTTTTGAGATCAAGGTTTTTCAACTAGATTACGATGGAGGCTATGTAATTACCACTGTATTAACATCAAATTTTTCTTTTTGCAACTTTTTTTTTTCATTAAAATGCAAATTTGCACATACAAATTCGAAACCTTTCTGGTTTAAATTCTCTTTAAATTACTGTACTTCTAGTTCTTTTAACAGTTTTCCAAGTACTTTGGTTTTGACACATGTCATGCAATCCTGTAACTGTTTTAAGGCATTTTCTTTGCTAATGTTGACATGAATAAATAGATCATTGTGCTCATATAACATGTATTACCATTTATTGTGACAAAGCAAAATGTCATAAAAGTTTATGGTATTTTCTTGTGAAAAAAATGATCAATTGTTTGTTCATGTAGGAAAATATAGTCTAGGTGATGTTAGGTCCTCTTCTTGTAATAGGACAATCTTATCTCCTATCACAGAAACAGTCTCTCTGCAACATAAGCACACAGGCTTCATACCAACTCTGTTCACTCACTGTCCATCTGTTTGGGTGATATTTTGGTGACAGATTTGTAGCTACCAGAGAGTTGGTTGTTTCCTTGAACACAGCTGCTCTGCAGCAATCACTTGACTGTTTAGAGTTTACTGCTTTTGGATAACAGAATAGGATGACTAGGACAAATATGAATTTTAAGTATATGTTTAATATATACCTGCAAGATGAATGAATGAATAAAATGTTTTTTCTCTTAATTATTTCATAGGAATTAATCAAGCAGCCGGTAAAAAAAAAAAAAAAAAAAAGCAGTCCATGGGGCAGATCTTGCTGGCTCATTGACGAGATCTGTGAAAATCCCTCTTACTCCAATACAACACCTGAAAGTTACTCTCATTATATTGTAGCATGAAAAATGTAGTTTATATTCAGTCAATATTATAGGTATGTTGCTTTAAAAAACAACTCAATACAACAAAAGCATCTAAAATTAGAATTAACTATTGTTACTAATTTTGTGTTCATTTATTAACATATAAGACATATATAAGAGACATATAGTTTGTTTGTCTTGTACTTATAGGTAATTAATAATACTATTCACTAGCTCTTTGTTTTTATCATTAGTTCATTTTGATAAAATAATCAACAATATTTGCACAGTTTATTCTTTTCCCATGATGTTTTCTGTAATGACTGACAGTTTAGTGTGACTGCTCTAATCGTTATGTGCTGTAGCCGTACCGTATCACTAAGGAACATCTACAGCTGTGAACTCCTAGAAGCAACTGCCCGATCTTTGTTCACATCCACTTTTATTTTCACTTACTACTGCACAGATAAAGGGTCCTTGCGCTGCTAAATGACTCTACTGGCTGATAAAAGTCCAACTGTTGCTGAATTTGATTTGATGACTTCTTTGTGTTTCTGTATGTTTTGTTAGTGTCTAATTGTATACAGAAGAGAAAGGTATATTGCTGGGTGAGCAAAGCTTATTCTCTCTGTCTCTAACTCCTTCCAAGCGTATTGATTTATTGTTTACAATCTACACCTTCTCATCAGGTTAAGCTCTCCTCATGTCAGAACTATGAGCAAGGAAGAAAAAGGTTTTAAGGCTGTAAATGTAATGGACATTGTTGAGCCGAGCAACTGCAAAGGAGCAAAAAGAGCAAGAGTGGGCATCTTTGGCTAACTGCTATAGATTAATTGATTTAGCCATGAAGTTAATGAGCTAGATCCTTTTTAAAAGAGACAAGTGCAGAGAGAGAAGAAGCTAATGGTCTCTCACTACTCCAAGTTGTGAGACAAAGAGAAATCTTATTTATCTTGGAATATATACTTTATTCATCATATACAGGATTGCAAGGTAATTGACAGGTCCTGTAAGTGCTGATTTTACATCCTCATTCTGATCATCTTTCTTTATACATCATGATCCACAGACAGTTCAACATAAGACACAACTGATTTCTGGTAATAAAATCTAGATAGCTCAATATTCATTTTTCTGTGACAGCGCTGACAAATAGGATTTAATTTTACAATAAAGTTTGTGAATATCCTTACACCATCACATTAATGTGTCTAAATTGGTAATGTAAGCAACTTTTGTGACTTCAGTTAGCTATCTGAGGGAGGATAGATCGATCATATTATTACTGAAATCATAATGCAATCGAACACGGATAATAGAATGCTCCTTGCTCACATAACTTCCCCTGACTGATTTCACCCCTCATCAAGTAACTCTCCGTCTCTGTCTTTCTTGACCCTACCTGTTTTTTTTCTGTGTTAGCTGGAAGTGGGCAAAGAGCCTGGTAGTCCCCTGTTAGGCTCTGATTACAGTGTAGATTGTAGTGCAAGCACATGTAACTGCCTGCTGAGCAGCGATCTGTTTTGGAGAGTAGTTTTCTCTACTACCTTGCCAGCCAGGGATGGATTGGCACAGTGGAGTTTCCTGGAATACCAATGCGTCCTCGTCTTCTATTTCCCCTGCTCCTCTCTGACCACTCCTCTGTCTGAAAGATATTCCCAGTGCCTTGGCACATAGCTGCATCTTCCTGGAAATAAAATTGACCTGAACCAACGTGCCAGGTGCGATACCGAGTGGCCAACTGCCAACGCAACATTCGGTTATGACGAGTCTGTGTGGAACTATGAGATTATATAGGTCTCTTGATCTGTATCATGCTCCTATTGTGCAAACACAGAGACATACATGCACATGCACGCACATGCACATGCAGACACACAACTCATGCAAGCGCTTTCAGTGAGCCAGACTTCCCAGTCGACTGGTCTGTCATTGGCCGGCTGTTCAAAGGGAAAGTGTGGGCCAAAAAATACTGGCTGTGAGGTTACCATGGTAACAGCCTGCCCAGGGGCGTGGGCTGTCTGCTAAATTGTTCGTTGGTTTGATAAGGCTTACAAACACACACACACACACACACACACACACACACACACACACACACACACACACACACACATACACACACACACACATACACACCTTAATTTTAACAGAGTCTTCCTATATTTACTGTCTAGCAGATACCTACTCTGTTCATTAGCATTTGTAGTCAGACTGCTGGATTTCACATCTGTATGTGAAGCAGACTATTTTAGAGAAATCACACACAGGCTTCTTTATGTTTCTTTAGCTGGACACTGTCTCATCTTGTAGTTATTTTACTGCCGCACTGCCCTCTATTGAATCCAGTCAGACATGGTTTTCATTGTAACATGTTCACATGCATGCAGGGCTAAATTGTTATAATTTACTGAGTATTAGTATATCACTGGGTGTCAAAAAATATTAAGTGTAGACCATTTTTTTCTTTAACACAGATTTGTCTATTTTTTCACATTTTTTTGTCTTTATGTGTTCTTTATAGACATTGCCTCTCTCTTCTCATACAAGACTACACACCAGTATGGCAGCGGATGGAGTTACAAAGCCAGCCTAATTGGAAAATATCTGAGTTTTCTTTAGGGGGTTTGAGTTTTGTTCACTAAAGTTTCTGCAGCATCAGACATTGCTGTATTAGGTAGTTAAGAGGACAGGTATGTCAAGATGAGTGGTGTTTGGACTAAGGCAGCAGAAAGTTTAGAAGACGTTGTATGTGTGTAAATTTATGTGTATGTGGGTGAGTTTGTGTGCATGTGGGTCGTAGTGGGTGTAGGTGCATGTTTTAAATTGGAAGAGGGGCTCTGACAGGGCCAGAATGGACAGATGATTAATGACCAGGGGGAGTGTTCTGTGGGAAGAACTCTTTAGCACCGCAGCTCTTAACAAAAGCAGACAGAGTATGCTCCAAGCGCTGCACTCTCTCAACCATCCCTTTATTCCTGAGAAAACCTCTCTGGCCCTCTATTATTCCTCCTTACATTCTTTTTTCTGTGAGATAAGAAGGTGATGACAGGGGGTAGTGGAGACTTACACTGACCAGACTTGCCAAGTGATGTCACCACTGTGAACCCTGGATACCTTCAAGTAAAAAAGGAATGACCGCACTTGCGAAACATTACATACATTGGAGTCCCAGATCTTGGACTGAAATATTTACTCCCTCTTGACCCATGTTCGCAGTGTATGGGAAATATGATGAATTGTTCTTGAATCAGTTTCTCTGAATTAATAAATCATAACCCAAAGGGGCAGTTTATTTTGATTTCTAATATCCTGCTGGCATTTTCTGATGATTCTGACATGCCGTTGTTTCGAGCCATGCCTCTGTCTCAAATAATTGTATTGTGTTTTTCAATGACCTTGTGGAGAATGGAACACCTAGGTTGGAAAAGCAGCTCGTTATGTGGATTGTGGCTGGAAAATGAACAATGACAGAAGAGTGAGAGTGAATACCAATAGGCTGCAGCACTGATTGCCTTTTTGTTTTAAGATATTTGGCCGTCCGGCCATGTTTTGTGTCCCCTCTGTCAAACAAACATATTCATTTTACCACTTGATTGATATTTTGAGATTAATGACTTAAACAAATCTATAAAGGCATACACTTGGCGTGTACGTAGCCTCATGTGGTTTGAGTGGGAGAGAGCTGTCTTTCTGAGTGACTGAGCAACAAAATAGTGAAACAGGGGTTAACTGGGGTCTTGACCCGATCATAAGCCTATCTGTGTGAGTGTTTGTGAGTGATTGGGTGTATGCATGACTCCAAAGCCTTTAAAGACTGTGATCCATCCCATGTGATGGATAAGGGACGGGGTTAGGGGTGTACTGGGGGGTCAAGAGTTGTACTTAAGGGTCACGGTTGCTAATTCACAACTTCTGCCCTTCTGTTGGTCACTCATCCTCTCTGCACAATATTTTAAAACCTCAGACAGGCAGAGGTGGTATTTCAAAGCTGAAACTAGTAAATATATATTTAAAGTTCTTAACACTCTAGAACTACATTCTGGTGAAAATGCTACATGGATTACATTAGGCAAATAGCTATTTTATCTAAGAAAGAAAGGTCTTAACACGAGTCATAGCTTTGATATATTCAACTTTAGTGCTAACAGGTAATACAGGAGAGGTGGAGGAAGATTTTAAGAAAGAAATATCTCATATTATAGAATGAAACTCTTTCCTTTAAATCTCAGATTCAACACATAAACTCAACTGCATTTCCACACCAACCGCTGCATATGCTTGATTGCTTTTCCTACAATTTGCTGCCGAGCCATTTCTGGTGGTTTCAAACCTCCAATATACTTCGGAGCGTTGCCAAAGGAGAAGTCATGGGAGGGCTTAGTGTACTGTGACTTTGATTGGGTTTGAGTAGGAAAGCCATTTCCAAACCCATCTTGGTCATAATCCTTAGCAGTGGCTTCCTGCAACTCCTAACTGTCCTTTTTATCTTGCACACAGTTAATATAATTCTTGTTCCTCTACATCCACAAATCCAATGCCTCCAATTACCTCAGATTCTTATGGGCTTTATACATTTTGTACCTTCACGTTCTAAACACATGCACCTTATGTAGCACATTGCCAGTGTGCTTCCATGTATGATGTATTGCCTGCATTGTGCAATAGATTATACGCTCAGCAAGCACATTGCTTAGTCTAACCCCTGAACACTAACTCCCAGCTCTACACGAGCCATTTTTGAAGCCAGCTCACAGAGACTAGCTCATTTTGCTAATCTTTTCATGTAGCACTTATCCTGGCAAATCAATCAATCACTGTGGTGTAAAAAGTAGATCAAATGATTTATTCAAATTAACTTGGAATTTGTAAATGTTTGGTATACAGAGTAGATCTACGTGCTTGTTTATGATGCTTGTTTGTTGTCTTGATTGAGATTGTTGTCATCATCAGTAATTTTAAGAGGAACAGCACCTGCTAGAAAAATGACTGACAGTTAAGAAATCATTGTCTCATTGCTCCCAGTCAGGCTTGCTGTGACATGAGGTCATCAGAGTTAGACTGTGATGAGTAGTGAGCAATGATCCACAACTGCCATACCTCTGTCAGCCCACTGCATGGTGAACTTGAGACAGAAAGAGAGAAAGACAGGCAACCTTAACAATGATTCAAACCTGTCAGTCAAGGCAAGCAAGGAACGAGGGGAGGAAATGTGGAAAAAGAGAGAGAGCAATTCATTACCAGTGGGACAGACAAAAACGATGTCAGGGCAGAGAAGAGGGAGAGAACAATGCAGAAATAATCCTGCAGAGACCACTTGAAAGGGAGGAATGTTTTGTCTCTGAATGCAACCAGTTCAATTATGGGTTATTCTCCCACTGGGGAGACTAATTGCTTGTTGATCTAATGGTCTATCCCCTCCTGTCCCTGAAAACCAACACATTTGATGAGTGATGGGTCTGTGCTTTTTTTTCTGCGGGACAGGAACTCCAGGCCTCCTCTAATCTAAATATTCACAAATCAGGAGAAAAGACTTTGGGCTCAATTCCAAATTCGATGAAGCATTACACTACTCAGCCCACTGCTGTCTGCCCTTAGAACAAGGCCTCTGAGGGTTTGCAAACATTGTTCACATCACTTTTTCATTCTCTCTCTCTCACTTTGCCTATATCTCTTTCCTCCTCCCTCTCGCCCTCTGAGGCAGATCAATGAGCAGCCAATTAATGAGTTTAATGTTAGGATTCATGCACATATTATGTGTGCCTTAGAGAGAGAGCCTCAGCACCAAGGTAGGAGATCTAGACGGACATTTGTCCTGAGCTGTGTGTGAAGTGTTTGCATGTATGTTTGTGTGGCTGCCTGTTTGTTTTTGCCTGGCTATCACTTATCTCCCCTCCTATAATGCTGATCGCAGCATGTTCAGTTGTGCAAGGAGAGCCAGTAAAATATCTTAGGTTTCTGTGGAACATATGCTAGTCAAGTGGCGGAAAATGTGGGTGCGCCATCTCATTTAATGGGGTCAGCAGTGGTTACATGTGTCGCTGTGTAAATCAGTCCAGTGAATGTATTCTGGAGGTGAGGATAGCATTGATGCCAATATGGAAGTGTTTCTCAGGGTTATAGAGTGTGTATGTTTATTTGAGTGTGTGTGTACATGAGTATAAGAGTGTGCATTGTTCTGCTCACAAGTTTGCCTTGAGGCACTTTAGCAGCATTGCTATCTCAGATGCCTGATTCAGCACAGCCTCCCCCTCTTTTCTCTTCGCTCTTGCCCATTTACGAGTGTCCAGGCTAGCTACTGTCTGTCTGTAAAGACACAACCTGAGGGCAGAACCCGATGCACATATTCTGGTCAGACCCCATTAAACACACACTGAACAACTTATTGTGATCCCTTTTCTTAAGAGTCAGGGCAATAGATTTAAGTGTGTGTGTGTGTGTGTGTGTGTGTGTGTGTGTGTGTGTGTGTGTGTGTGTGTGTGTGTGTGTGTGTGTGTGTGTGTGTGTGTGTGTGTGTGTGTGCATCTGCGCATGTGTGCGCGTGTGTGAGATGGTGTATGCAAAGATGATGACACATAAGGTCTCTTCCCATCTCCTGCTGAAAATGAATTTTTGATCTGTGTTTTATCGTCTTGTAATCTCTGATATCTTTGGAACTTATTGCTTTATAAAATGGCTCTGCAGCTGGTTTGTGCTTCCCCATATGTCCAGGGAGAATTTTTAAGACTCACAATGTTCTTGTATTAAAAGGAGCTTGATCTTTTCGCACATGAAATCTGTGTATTACAAGTCAAGAGAGGTCACACACACTTCCACTCCCAAACACTAAAAAAGAGGCTCACACTCCCCTATAGAAACATTATTAGCTTTATAGTACTCGCTTACAAACCCTGTAGAATTCCTCTATATTCATCCATACATGTATCTATAGTTTCAAGACAGCTCTGGATCCTCGACAGCATAGCAATGTATTTTGCTCAAGGAGATATCCTTGTGCGCTACATCTGTGATCTGCCCCCAGCTCTTAAGATTGTTTTGTAAGCTGTTTGTGGTTGTTGTGGTCTGATCATGTATGTGTTTTTGTATGTGATGGTCTGGCCGTTTGCAGACAATGTTGTGTGACTAGACATGAGGTCAGTCAGTTAGCCTTGGGTGTGTCTGTTAGCCACACTAAAGGAGATGGGAGAGCAGGCGCTGTTGGGGGCAGCAACTTGAGTTCTGTGTGTGCGTGATACCTCCTCTTTCTCCTTCACCTGCTTTCTTTCTTGCTTTTTCTTGATCTATCTATCCTTCGCTAACAGCCCATCTGAGAGGCTGGCTGAATGGTATAAATGGAAGAGTCATAAAAACAGGAACCTTCCCTTTTTACAGCTTAGTAAAGTAGACTCCGGCTTCCAAACCCAGCCTCTCAGTGCATTTTTAATGAAGCATAACATTTTTTAATTAAATCTTAAAAGCCTGTTGATACAAAGGTCTAAAGGTTTTTCTCACATTGCCAATGTACTATACTCTCCACTGTTTGACCCAGCAGTGAGGAGGAAAGGGACCATCTCCTTGGTCATTATTACTTTAAATAACTATCCATTTACCAAGCTCTTCATAAATATTGGAAAAGAGGGCTCTTAGTCAGATACAATAGAACCATTTTGTGGTAAGCAAATTCAATACTATTTTAACAGATCTCTTTTGCCTTTAATATCTGGCTCATCATTGGCTCATCATTTTGTTCTGCTGATTTTTCCGTCTGCAGACCGTCTGTGAAACCTTTGCTCTTGATTAATATCTTGGCTGCAAATACTTACTATCCATTACAATTCTCCTTTTTACATACTATCCAAATGCTACTATCATAGTTTAGTCTCTGAGAAAAGGAATATAACTTGTGTCTTTACACAAGCATGAGTATTTCCTACATCCCATTCTTCGGCCAGTGTCAAGCCTTTACAATCTTTTACTCAGGCAAACAGACGCAGCTAGAGAAACCGTAAGATACTTGTGCCATTAAATTTATAACCTCTATCCCTAGCGCAGCAACACCATAGTTTCCTCCCCCATCACTAAGCCTGCTAAAATATTAGACATTTATCATAGTTATTATAGTCAGTAAATCCTTTGACACAGCCAAAAACCCCTCAGCTTTGTATTCTTTTGGGATATGAGGGTAAATGGATCAGGTTATTGCCTGGACTTAGGTGCAGTGATATCAGCCACAATAATCTTTGTACTCCACCATGGCCTTTAACATTTTGAACTCTGACACGTCACAGCTACGTCTACGAAGTGCCAGCAATGACAGAATTATGTGAAGCCTTACTTTGCCTCACGACGTCTGTTAAATTTGTACCTGAACCCAGTGCGAATGCTACAGCTGGTTTCCAGCTGACGACTGACATGCATGCGTGTTCTTTGCATCTGGGAGAGGCGATATAGTCAGCAGGCTATATTCTTAATCTAAAAAACATAATGGAAAGGAAAGCAAAACAAACTAGCCAACCATTTTATGTCATTATCAATGTGATTAAACAGTAATATTATATGATTAGAATACAAACTGAGCAAGTGTTTGATAAAATATTGCAACTGGAGGTGAAAAATACAAACAAAAACTCTTTTCTGTTTCTGTATACAACTCTCACCATTCTATCGGCCATGCATGAGCCAGGCACTTGAATTATGATTTTTTTTTTTTTTTCCATTCATTATCTGACATTGTTTTTCTGTCCTCACAGCATGCCCACCGGGTACCTTCAAGTCAACCCAGGGTCCTGGTCTGTGTCTACAGTGTCCTCCTAACAGCCGCTCCACAGCTGAGGCTGCCACCATCTGTGTGTGCCGCAACGGCTACTACCGTGGGGATGCTGATCAGCCGGATGAACCATGCACAAGTGAATATATTGCATACAACATTACATACACACATTAACACTCTCACCCACATTATTGTAGGACAAGTAATAGTCATATCCATGTATGCATTGTCTGTTTTAGTGTAAATGTATATGTGACATAATATTGAATAGATTGCTAATGAATATAAACCAATACATTTTCATAACAACAGTGTAGAGATATTTTTTTTTTCTCCTTCTGTGTCTCTTTCTGAGTGTCATCAAACCAGAACATGCTGTAGCATTTAAATGAGCATGTATTTAGAGCCATAGCTGTCTTCTCAGTCTTGTTATAATTATTACATTGCAGGGTTTCCATCATTGACGTCTCCATCACTGTGCTTCCTTTCTGTTTCCCCTCAGTTATCGCCTTCTCTCCGTCTCTCTGTCTTGCTGTTGTTCTTTCTTTCTATCTATCATCCCCTGAAGTCCTAATTACTCAGGCAGATGCTGCGATGCTACAACACCATCCTGCCGTTATCCGCTGGAGATCCAATAAGACCTCTCACAGCATCATAGTTATCTTAATATGATGTAAAAGCAATATGCTAAGCCTTCCTGCTGTCCCTGCTGACGCCTAGTTACACAGAAGGAGAGCACTGGTAGACCCCAAAAGTTTGTTTACCTCTCCTCCTTCACTGCCACTGGGGAGTGACTTAATGGTTCGTTCTCCTCACAACGGGAGACCTGGAAGCATTATTGGTGTAGTTATGTATTCATTTAGCCCTGGTTCATTCACAGACCTGCCTAATTAGTCTCAGGAATGAGCTCAGGACCACACTAGTTTCCTAATCGGTTCGCAGCTGCATAGTGCAGCCTTCACGACTAAAACATGTATTGAATGCACCTCTTTTGCCATGTATCCTTTTTATAAGTCCGAATAACTGCCTTAAAGCTGCAGAGGAGCCTCAGTGCAGCATGGCTGTCTGTCTCACTGTTTGAACATTTCCCAAGTGTAACCATCCACACCTTTAGGCTTTGGATGTTCTCAATGGATGACACCCCATTTTCACCTTGAGTTTTCTCCGCCCTCCCATGGTATACTACATAGCTCTCTGGTGAATTGGTGAACGCTCCATCAAATATAGCATCTGCCTCTACCTTGAAGCCTTAAATTTTTCCCAAGCAATCTCCACAATAGGTCCCCAGTAGAGCCCCTTGCACAGATCCCTTTGGTCTGTGTTCAGTTTCCAAATGCAATCATGCCATTTCCTCTCTAGTCTTCTCTTTTCTTTTCTTTTTCCTCTCTTGCTCTGTATAACTAAAATCCTCTGTATATCTTAACATTTATGCTAGACTATATGGGTTTTTAATGATACCCTAGTCTAGAAGCTTAGTTACATAACTGTTCATAAGTTAAAAAAAAAAAAAAGAAAGACAAAAATGCCCACTATTACAATCACAATTACACAGCGCACTATTGAATAAAATATTCATTACATTATTCATTAGGCTGTATCCTAATTCATTGAAAAATGCTTTTTATTTCCAATGCATACTCTCAAAATGTCCTACTGAGAAATATGTTTTCAACTGCCCCTTTTAACATTAACAGCTTAAACCAACTTCAGTTCCTTCTCAATTTGAGTTAAGATAATTCATTTGCAACAGCCCAATCAAAGCCTTCTCTGAAGGTTGAACCATACCGTAGTAGCTGAGCTTGATGCTCAGGGTGCCCTAGATCTCAGCAGGGGTGGCCAGTAAGATCGTCCTAGTAAGAATCTTTTTAATATTGCGGGTCCTGATAAGAGCAATGCATGAGTAGCTTAAATCAGGCCAATCTGTACTAGCAGAAGCTGAAGCTATAGCTCTTCATGCCGGCGTTGGAGGCATGGGTTCCTTTGTGCTGCAGATTAGCCTGATTAACTTGCTGATGGATTGTCCAGTGCCTGGCGCTGTCAGCGGGGGGCCCCACACTATACCTTCCCCCCATCTTTTCCTTCAGGGATATGCCAAGGATGCACTTCAAACTTCACCTCCCTCCACCTTCCGCCCCTCCTTTATCCCTGTCTTCTGTCTTGTGCTGATTCCCGCTCATGCCTGAGGGGAGGCACACCAAGTATTCTGTCTCGCAGTGTGAAGCCCACTCCTCTCAGGTTGGCTACCCAGCATAGGCGGATTTGGGACAATGGTTTGCATTGCACTGCATCCCCTCCTGCTCCCATCTCCCGGCTCCAGGCCCCAGTCTGTTTTTCCTCTACCTCCCCATGGGTGTGCATGTGTGAAAAAGAATTAACGTGTATGTGTGAGAATGATGCGGTGGGGAGAGGTCAGCATGCTGGGCCAGTGGGTTTCTGAGTGTTTGAGTCAGAGGAGGAGAATGACAAGCCGCGTGGCAGTGAAACCAGCGCTGATTGCTCCATAGGGGAGAAAGGATGCAGTGATGGAGCTTCCTGGTGTGAGGAACAGTGGAGTAGGGAAGGGAGTGATGGGAAAGAATGACTAATGACAAAGATACATTCTATAAAGAAATCCCATCAATACATTGGGCAAACTAAGAATTGAATCTGCACATTTGAAGAATTAGTCTTAGAGGGAATGAAGGATTGCAGACACGGGCACAATACAGTGTTGTAAATGATGTAAAAGCATGCTGCATATGCAGGTTTACATCTTGGAAACCACCACTGCCAGCCACTAACCAATGAATGAGGAAAATCTTTGGAATTTAACTGAATCAACACAAATATAGGAAATAACAACAAAAATAGGATTGTTCTCATGGAATTCTACATTCTGGATTCGTACCACACTGGCTCTGAATCTCGTGGCTCTCACACAAAACTCATATCTGTGGCCTGTCCCCTGACAGCCTCCTTGAGCCCTGTCAAACACTGTCTGCGCCTCGTAACACAAACAAAATCCATCCAAATTCCTTACTCATAGGACAGGGTTCTCTATTTTTCCATTCTCCTCATCATCCCATTTAGTTTTTTCCTTCTTCTTTGCTCCCCTCTTCACTGGGGACTCGTCTACCCTCTCCTCTCTCCTTGTTCTGTTTTCAAAGAGAAAGAGGAGTGAGCCGTCAAAGTGCATAAATATTCTGTTCTTTTCTCCAAGTTTTTTTTTTCCCCACTTCAACTCTGTCGTCAGTTCTGGAGTCAGTTGAGGGTGCTTTACAGAGCTCAGCAGTCAGCTGGCCAGTTCCCTCTTCCCTTAGTAATGCAGTATTAAATGGAACTATGTCAAGGTAATTATCTGGCCTACTGTAATCCTTGTACTGGCTTGGAGGACATAATGCTCCAGACTAGTGTGCACATGCAAGTACATATGTTCATAAATGACACCCTACTCTGTCACATCTATAGCCTTATAGATACAGAGTCATCTTATTTATTATAGCTATTGTAGAAGGTAGTGTGGGTGTGTAGGCTATTCTTTAGTCAGTAGAAGAAAAGCTTCCACGTATTCATATTGTATCTTCTCAAACAAGTCATTGTGGATACATCTCCCAAGCTGCACTGCATGCACACATACACACTAACACACAGTCTATCTATGACTCCCTCAGTCTCGCAGCTAGACAGTATCAGTCCTTATAACATGTTTTATTTCATGTCTCACCAACTCACACAACCCTTATTTCTTTCTACCAGCTCTGCTGGCTGTGATCAGTATCTCAACACAGGGACCTTCTGTTGGTCCCTCAAGGCCTGTTTCACATCATAAAAACACACAGTTTGAAAGTAGAGAAGTGCCGGCCTCAGACCATTCAAAGGGTGGATGAGTAAACAATGTGCAGAAGTGTTTATTTTGAGCACAGGGGCACTCTTTATAGTAGTATCCAAGGGAGAAAACTTGGCTGTGGTCTTTTACAACACAGATGGCACCTTAAAGCCCTCTCAATACCAGGGCAGCTATGCATACCAGTCTGTAAGTCCACCTGTAGCAGTAGCCAGTAGTCAGGCAGTCCCTTTGAGTACCTCATCATAAATGTGAAATCATCATATAAGTGCATGGGAGACATGGGGAGTGACAACTACAATTTACTGTAGCCCTGGAGAGAATTCATATCATGATATTGCAGAATTTTAGTATGTATTTAGCTGAATGCCATTTTTACTCATCCAGATGAGTGAAAGATACAAGGTAGCACATTACAGTCACACACAAAGTCGGTTGCAGTTTATTGTAGGGACATATGGTTATTTAAAATCTGTCACAATATGTTTTACAAAGACACACACAAAGACATATGTACATGTAAACATTTAGCTAATTTTGGTCCTTTGCTGGAGCAAAAACTGAGGCAAGCATACTGCTACATATGAACCTGAATTGACCTTTGTCCATTTGCTTGGTATTTTCAAGCTCCACGCAGCTCATAAGGGGCAAAAGTAGGAGGTGTGGTGCAACAAGTGGAAATGCGCTCTTTTTGAGAAAAAATAAAATAAAATTGGGTGTGTCAAAACAGATCTAGCTTCATCAAGTGAAGTCTGCTCAGTGACAATAAATAATTTGTATTCACGTTATTCATAAAAAAGACATACTTAGACTGACAAAATGTTTAATTTATTCTTGCAAATCATTAGGCTCAAATTTTTATGATGTAGTGTATTTTTAATTACAATATGATGTGATACAGCAGAATTATAACTTATAACTCATATTTTGATGAAATTTAAGAAAGGTGACCCAAGAGACTTTAAGTTGTCGATCCATCCATTAGCTCTACCACTTAACCTTTTAGATTCGCAGGGGGGCTGGAGCCAATCCCTGCTGACACTGGGCAAGAGGCAGGGCTTACATATAGAGATAAACAACCAGACACGCTCACATTCACACCTACTGCAATTTAGAGTTGCCAATTAACCTAATCTGCATGTCTTTGGACTATGGGTGGAAGCTGGAGTACCTGGAGTACGCAGAGGAAACCCACGTGGACTATCATGCAAACGCCACACTGAAGCTGAAGGTTGTTGGTTCTAACACAGAAGCTTCTCACTGTGAGGCAATAGTGCTAACCACTGCACCACCGTGATGCCCTATATTTAGTTGTTAGAAAAAAAATTCCCAAACTTTCTCTAAATAGTTGTGTAAATGGGATTTATTATGGGATATGGTTGGGGATGCAGCCATTTAAATAGCTTACACAGACTCTTGAATCACAATTTTTGGCAGCAACGGCATTGTTGTTGCGTGTAAAGAAAAGAAAGTCTAATTGAGTACAACCATATTAATCACGTGAGTATAACAAACTTAATTCAGCCAATATAATAATATAATTTCCTTTTCTTTAAATTGTTTGTGCTACAGTGTTTTATGCAAAATATGTAAGATGTGGTTCATTGTCTTAAATGTGCATTATTACACTTGGAAAACAAGATGACTTGGCCTTCACTATTTCCAAAAATTCAACTTACAAACACATATCATCTGGCTGCATGTTTTGCCCTGCTGTGTATTTGTGCCTTGCCTCTGTGCTTCTTGGGCAACAATTTTGATTCCCTACTATGAGTGGCTGGTCTGAACTCTCCTTTCCATTTTGTGGTCTTGTCTTGTCATGTGTGTCATTGGCTGGGAAGATATGATTCATCAGAGCACCAGTCATGTCTATATTCCCTGTCATTTCAATTCAATTTTATTTATACTGTATAGCGCCAGATCATGACATACATTATCTCAAGGTACTTTGAGAGAGAGGTCAAGACTGTAAGATATTATAGAGAGAAACCCAATAGTTCCCACCATGAGGAAGCACTTGGCAACAGTGGAGAGGAAAAACTCAGTTTAACAGTAAGAAACCTCTGACAGAACCGGGACTCAGGGTGGGCAGCCTTCTGCCTCAACCAGTTGGGTTGAGAGGAGAGAAATGGGGCAGAGAGGAGGGCGGCTGAGAAACCAGGAACAGCTTTATATGTTGTACTCAAGCACTATCAGTCTAGTTGTTATAATCGTAATAAAAATAGTGATATTTATAGATGTAATAATATTAATAATAATGCACCAATTATTATTATTATTATTATTAGTATTAAGTAGTAATGTCAGATCTGGATCCTGTAGCTCTGGAGTCAGAAATACCTGCAGAATGAGGACAGGGAGTCAGAGGACAGCGAGGAAAAGTAAAAACTACAGGAGAGAGAAAACACAAGATTAATAACATGCAGTATTGTAATATAAATGCATGGAGAGAAAGAGAGGAGAGAAGAAGTGCTCAGTACAACATGGGAGCCTCGCCCCATAGCAACATAACTAAGGAATGGTTCAGGGCTCACCTGAGCACAGCCCTAACTATAAGTTTTAGCAAAGAGGAAAGTTTTAAGCCTAATCTTAAATGTGGAGAGGGTGTCTGCCTCCCGAACCCAAACTGGGAGCTGGTTCCACAGGAGCGGAGCCTGATATCTGAAGGCTCGATCTCCAGTTCTACTTTTGGAAACTCTAGGAACCATAAGTAAGCCTTCATTTTGAGAGCAGAGTGTTCTATTGGGATAATAGGGTACTATGCCTCACCATTAAGGGATTTTTAGGTGAGGAGAAGGATTTTGAATTTTATTCTGGATTTTACAGGGAGCCAATGTAGTGAAGCTATTATGGGAGAAATATGATCTTTTTTTCTAGTTCTTGTCAGTAATCACGCTGCAGCATTTTGGATCAACTGAAGGCTTTTCACAGAGTTATTGGGGCATCCTGATAAAAGAGAAGTGCAGTAGTCCAGTCTAGAGGTAACAAATGCATACACTAGTTTTTCAGCATCATTTTGAGTCGGGTTGTTTTTAATTTTCACAATATTGAGCAGGTGAAAGAAGGCTGTCATAAAGACTTGTTTTATGTGAGTCAAAGGACATGTCCTAGTCAAAAATGATTCCAAGGTTCCTTACAGTAGAACTGGAGACCAAGGTAATGCCATCCAAAGTAACTATATGATTAGATAGTATTTTTCTGAGGTGTTTACGGGCAAGTACAAAAACTTCAGTTTTGTCTGAATTTAGAAGTAAAAAAAAATAGCTTCATAGATAAATGCAGCTGGGTGTCATCTGCGTAGCAATGGAAATTTAAAAAGGGTTGCCTTCACGAAACCTTTTTATGTGCATAATGCAAGTGCCCATACTGAAGAAAAATAAAAGCGTTGACACGTCCGTCTTGTGCAAATGACCTGGCACTTACCAGTGTATTTTGTGATTGCATCTTTAAAAAAGAGCCCTTACTTTATTGTAATACATGTCAGAAAGGGTACAGGGGCTGCTTAGAGATCATGTTTTACCCCTATGACTTAAGTGAATGAACATGTATGTAAGCACAACCAAATATGATTGGCATAGCTAAATGAACGCCAGCTGAGAGCCTGTAAGTAACTTTCTCAACAAATTAAATCCTATGGCAAATTACAACAGCCAAAGGCTCCAGTAATAGTCTGCAAATCACTGGTTAAGTGGCAGTCACATTTGATTTCTTGTGCAGTCCCTGCATATGTGGAGCCTGGTTGTAATAGGGACGAAGGAGTGTGAAGCTTCGTTCACACCTCAGCGAGGAAATTTTTTCCCCCACTGTGGTATGAATACATTGATATAGACAGTGCAGTAACAGATACATGGAAACAGATAGTTCAGGCATGTGTGTTTCTGTCATGCTTTTTCCACATGAGCAGATGTACATTGCTTTTCACAGCAACGCAAGTTCTGGTCCAATTGCATGTATGTGAGTAGTGATACACGGGATACAGACGGTGTGAGCAACATATGAAGTGCCTACTGTGCGGCCCCCAAGGTAAAAAGCTAAAGTGCTGCCAACTCCCTCATATGGCCTGTTCCTACCAACACCCACCCTTTTTTGCTTTGTTTTCCATCCATACACAATACATGTAGTAGCATCCATGGTCCAAATGATGTACTATTTGAACATGTATTTAGAGCACTAGCTGTCCTCTCAGCCAGACCATAATAATTACACACCATGGAGGTCACGTCCTTCCTGCCAATGACCTCTCTGTTGTTGAGGCACTGAGCCGAGGTCGCAGCAGTAACAGTGCCGTTCCTTCACCCTTATGTGTTCTGTCGCTTTGTCCCAGCTCCCCAGGGCTATCCCACGTGGTTTTGCAGCAACAATGATTAATTGGGTCTGTGTTGACTGAAGTAAATATCTGCCCTATACCCACAGAAATAGAAAACTCAAGTGCTGCATCACAATATGCTTAAAAATCTATATGTGTTCCTCTGGTCATATTTTTCTCATGGCTAACAAAAAAAAGGAAAAGAGGAGTGTAAGTAGAGCATGTTAGAGAGCTGAGTAATTCCTCTAAGGGTTTCTAGAGTTTAATGAATTTTTAGTTTCACAGTAGTCATGAATCTAGTAGTAAGTCAGTTTAAATTCTCTTTTAATGATAAAGGTCAGGCTTTATGGAGGATAAATTGGTACCAGATCAGCTCTGCAGGGCAGCCTCACTCAACCTAAGCGACACAGACTAAGGGCTTTGGCGAGCTTCTGCTTTATCGGCAGTGTCTAGTATCTGATAAGAAAGAGCTGACGGAGGGACATGGAGTCTCAGTTAAGCAAAATTCTACACTACTATTTGAACACATTTTAACTCTTAAAGAATTGTGCTCCGATTGTGGGAGCCACTTCTCTGCCCCCTAATATTTCGCCACCAGCCACCACTCAAGCAAAATAATAGCTTTATTATTTCTTGATTTCTTTCTGATATGCTTTTGAGTTTCTGCTGCAGCTACGGGATATGAGTGGATTGAAGCGTGAATCTCCAGAGCCACTTGGATAAGAATACTCCATGCAAAATTGCATTTTGCTAAATAACCAATGTTTGATAGACACAAAAGTTTTACTATAAGATCTCTCTGGGTATGAATGGAATAAATTAGCATTCCAGTTGTGCTGAAGATGGAGAAAAAGAAGTACAAGTTGCTCTTATACAACACATATATTACAGGTTGTAAATTGACTAAATTGAATAGCAGGCAGATGTATAAAACAGTTTTCTTTTTTTCTTTACAAGTTATGCAGTATTTTTTTTTTTAAAGATCATGACAGCTTGCCTTTGGCTTACATCTTTCATTTGTATTTCTACAGGTGTCCCATCCAGCCCAAGGAATGTGATCTCCATTGTGAATGAAACCTCTGTGATCCTGGAGTGGCATGCCCCCAGGGAGACGGGTGGCCGTGATGATGTCGTCTACAACATAGTGTGCAAGAAGTGTCGGGCCGACCGGCGCTCCTGCTCCCACTGCGATGACAACGTGGATTTTGTCCCGCGACAGCTTGGTCTGACTGAGACCAGGGTGTTCATCAGCAACCTATGGGCTCACACCCTCTACAGCTTTGAGATACAAGCTGTCAATGGAGTTAGTAACAAGAGCCCATATCCTGCCCAGCATGTCTCCATAGACATCACCACCAATCAGGCTGGTAAGTGGCTGCTATAGCTAAGTGTGACGACGATAATGATGATGTGTTGGTAGTGATGATGTCTATACTGATTCATTTGCAAATATCATCGTAATCATCATGTAACTTTCCATACTGCCATTGTTGTTTTTTTAAATCTGTCCTCTGTAAGCAATGTAGTTTCACTCTGTCTTAATTATATTTCATTTTACACTTTTGAAATAGCAAATCCTATATTGCATAAATGTGTATCATTTTAACTCAAAATGCCCATTTTTCTATGGGCATTCCAGAAATTCTTGCTTTTAAGCATTGGTAAAGGTAACCGCTCCTCCTTTAAACAACACAAATCATTTATGAAAACTCTTTTTTGAGGTTTAAATCTGGATTTTGAAGACTGGTTGCTTCACAGACACACCTCTTTGACTCTGTGAAGGGCTCTATTTTATCTGGTCTTTGTTTAATGGGACTTTGTTTTGAGAGCAATCACGCATTGCAAGTCAGTATTTCTTACTGACTTGCAATGACTAGACCCCAGTTGAATCTTGTCTTTAAATCTTCAGATTTATACACTGACACACTCCTGCTCTCTGGATTAACAAAAACAACAAGATATGTGATCTTATTCAATTTTGTCCCTTTCATACATTGAGCATTTGATAATAGGTGTGAGCCACAAAGCCATCATTTCTTTTTTGCGATGTCCTTTAGTGTTATGTAACAGCTGTCCACGTTCAACTCTGTTCAGTGTTCAGTGCTTTAATGTCAGACTGGAGGAGACCGAAGCCAAGATAGATACATGGATAGCTGCTGTTTTCAGGCCAAGTTGAAATATTCTTCACTTCTACTCTCTCCCACACTGTCCTCTGTCTCCTTGTCTTTCTCTTTGTATGTTTGTGTTTGTGTGCACGTGTGTGCGTATGTGCATTCTCTAACTTTGCCTGTGATGGATCTAAGCCCAGCCAACGAAAATTACCTTCATCCTGTTACTTTTCTCTCTCTCTTCCCTCTCTATCTCCCTGCCTGTTTCTCTGCATGTTTGTGTGTTCATGTGTGTGCTCATCCTCTATCTGAGCCTGTGATGTGATCTGAGCCCAGCCAATGGAAATGACATGAGGAGGATATTGTCTTTGCCGGTGCTTTTTGCTACAGCATTTTTCATGCTCTTGTAGGTCTTTGACTTACCTATCAAGGGACAAGTATTGACCAAGTGAAAAATTTAAATGAGGCTCTCTTCATTTTTCTTTGTTTCGTTGGTTGAGGCGGACCGTGAAAATTGCAGCGAGAGCTTGTGGGACCTAATAACAGACATGAAGTGGAGTTAGAGCGTGGTGAAAGACGAGAGATTGTCGGTTGAGTTCATACTGGCAAGGTTCCCATAAAGTGAGAGTTTCAAGATTGTCAGCTTGGGTCTCTGGAACCGTTTGGTGGGCAATGCACTATGATTTGCTCGGTCATGTTTTCTGTCATGTACAGTGAGCATTGGTATTGGCAAATATGTATTCTGATCCAGTGATGAAATATCTAATGTCAAATGAATTCAGAATTACTTATGTACATTTCCACTTTGCAGAATGGACTTACTTCAAATTTATCTCAAAGACCGGTGAAACAGAAATTGCTTTATCCAGATCTCTTTTGTATAGGTGAACATTTTGAAATTAAATGTGGCCCAGTTGATGGAGGGCATACCGTATTTGATTACGGTGACTCTCAGAGGAATGTAATGACCAGCTGAACTTATCTTTGTCTGAGAATGAGTCAGGGGAGGAGTGGGAGGGTAGACAGGGCGGGAAGGAGAAAGCAGGCGCCTTTTTTTTTTGACTAGACTGTGAGACTGTGACAGTGAAGGAGAGGAAAATGAGGGAGTAAATAGGTCTGATTATCAGGGTGGCCTAATGGTGCTGACTGTCCCCATTTGACAGGCTAATGGCACACTTGACAGATAGATGTAGAAGAAGCAATGCCCAGGCCTATTGTTGAAGTCTGCTGCAGTAATGAGGTGTCTGCCAGTAATCTGCCAGGCCATGTCCAACCCTATGTGGCCCTTTGTAGCCAGATAATTGCAGTGTTACTAGTTTCGACAGGGGGTTTCGTTGGCAGGCCACTGAAGAGGCAGAAGTATCCAGAAGGGATTATCATTAATAATGCACTTCAAAATCTAAAAGCAGAGATACACTTTAAAATGTACGGCTCTATTTTTGTTGGTTCACTAAGACTGTTGCACTAATAAGTACAAGCTATCTGTATTTATCCATTTTATAGAACCTTAATAAATCCTCTTGCCATTCATTTAGTATTTTAGTGCAAGGTGGGAGAGGTGGCTCAACAAAATGCAAGTTTCATGTAAAGGAAGTAGCCCTTAGGACCATGTAAATTCCCAATGCCACACCAGTCATCATACATGAAATGGGATCATCAAGTCAATATACCAATATACACTCACTGAGCACTGTACAGGAATACCACACTACTGCTGGGTTGGGCCTATTCTATTGGATTCAGATCTGGTGACTGGGGAGGCCACTGAAGTTCACTGAACTCTATGTCATGTTCATGAAACCAGTTTGGTATGACTTTTGCTTTACGACAAGGTGCATTATCACGGTGGAAGTAGCAATTAGAAGATGAATACTTGGTCTTCTGCTGTTGTAGCCCATTGCCTCAAGGTTCAACTTGTCGTTCATTCTGAGATGCTTTTCTGCTCACCACAGTTGTAAAGAGTGGTGATCTGAGATACTGTAGCCTTTCTGTCAGCTCAGACCAGTTTGACCCTTCTCCTCTGACCTCCATCTTCAACAAGGTGTTTCTGTTCGCAGAACGGCCGCTCACTGGATGTTTTTTGTTTTTCACACCATTCTGAGTAGACGGTTGTATGTGAAAATCCCTGGAAAAAAGCAGTATCAGAAATACTCAAACCAGCTCATCTGGCAACAACAATCATGCCATGGTCAAAATCACTGAGATCACATTTTTATCCCCTTTCTGATGTTTGATGTGAACATTAACAGAAACTCCTGACCTGTATCTGCATGATTTTATGTATTGCCCTGCTGCCACATGATTTGCTGATTGGATAATGGCATGAAAAAGCAGGTGTACAGGTATTCCTAATAAAGTGCTCAGTGAGTTTTATTGTAATTGTTGCAAATGGTAAGTAATGTAAATATGAATGTGGAAAAAAAACAACAACTATAATCCAAATAAATACATGGTGTTGATGCCCATATATAAAGGCACACCTTTTATTCATCTCACTTTTAACGCAGCAAAATGACTGATCCATTAAACTTTACTTTACTTTAAACTTTAGCACTTCACTGTGGGACAAAAGCACAGGCTGGCACTGTTTGGACTTAACAGACAAACACACACAACCCTAATTTCACATAATGCCCTATCGATGACAGAGCCAAGACTGCCAGTAGAGCAGACAGATTTCTTTGTTTATGTGACATGGCAATGTTTATACGCATCAGGAAATGCACAGGTGCACAGATATTTCGGATGTGAAAGTTGAAATATGTCCATTCAATACTTTCATTGCAATTCTGTTTCAAATTGAAATTAGTTATCCACAAAACATGACTTTGGATTGCTACAGATTTAGACTCTGTTGTATTAAAGAAGCCGTGCCATGGAAGTGTGCATACAGAAACCTTTACCATTGAACATTGAACATTTTTTGATGCATACAATTGTCCCTCAATGAAATTACATTTCTTAATGTACTCAAGTTAGTATGTTCATCATAACAAGAAATTTTACTATTTTATTTTTGTTTTTCTTTGTTTTAAATGTGGTGTACATCATAGCCAAAATAATTTAGCACAGTTAAAAGGTAAAGGGTGCACTGCTTACATTCTCCTCCAAATCCCTTTTGGATCTGCCTTTTAACGGGAGCCATTTTTGTCATGTGCTGTTGTGCTCAGCACGGCTGTTAAAAAGACCTGAGATGAGTAATATGATTGCTTAGCAGATAATAATTAATCAGCATTCCCTGCTATTTATTTTCCATTTTGCCCAACCTTTTTGCAAATAACATGCATTGATGTACATCAACCTAATATGAAAGTACATTGCAAGTGCATTTATATATGCACTCATTGTATTCACAACATGAAGCAGAGATTGCAGATGTCACTATGACTGTGTCATGAAAATGAGGGCCTGTAGTATCATTGTCAAAAACATGCAGTTTTCAGTTTTTAAGTTTACATTTTTAAGTTTTTGTAGTTTCAAAGTCTCACAATTCTGTCTGGTTGAAAGAATAACAATAGGGTTCTACCATCATCAGTATTACTTGCTGCTTCTCAGCTCATGACAACATAATCAGGTATGGGACTTACAGGGTTAAAACAGCCTTCCCATGAGAGGAAACCTGTTGACAAGGGTAATGGTATATTATTATTCCTCTTGTACTATAAGAATGTCAACCTATTAGAGAACAGATCAGTGAAGTGGTTCTTTAAGTAAGACTACTAAGGAAAATAAATTTGGATGTCTCAATGGAGCCTTGCCTTTTCAACTTGACATGGCTTTAGTGTGGACTGTAGGGAGATTAAGAAAAAACCAAGAGACCAAGTAAAAAACAGTAAGGCAGCAGTAGTTAGACAGGTTATGGTGTAAGTTGGCCATGAGGAGACAGTGGATGAGGGGGAGGAGGGGAGGAAAAATGAAGGTGAGGAGGGAGTTGAAGGGATTTAGTGTGAATCACCGAAGAGGCCTTTTAACTGCCCTCACTCCTAGCCTGTGTCTGGGAGGAAGGACTGATCAATAGTGTGATTTAGGAGTTCATTCAAGGCCTGTGCTCTCCAGGAGATACAAGCACACACATATAGATACAGACACACAAAGGTTATATAATGACCCCTCATGGGCTATCATTCACGCCTGACCTGAATTTAGTCACATTTATCTAGATTTATATTTCTGTCTCTTTGTGAAAAAGGATGTTTTAATTTAAGGGGGAGGAGACACTCTGTGCTCCTAGTGAATTCATTAAAATGCTAAATGACCACAAAGGTAAATATGTATGGTAGGGCAATTAAAGTACTCGTGGTTGTATACTGCAGACATGGCAGTCATGTTTCCTTATGTAATCAATCCTGGAAACTTAACCTACATCCACCGCTGCCTCAGATGAAGACAGTTTTTTTCATCCTTTACACATTTTACAACTCCTTTCTACTCTCAATGCGTATGTGGGGGTGGTTTGGCGAACAATGCATGAAAAAAAGTCCATAAATCTTATGATTGGTGCTATCTTTTTCAACTAATGCCTGATGCTCAACAGTTCTCTGATCTTACTGGCACAGCCTCCTTGACCTAGATTATGTGCCAACAATCCCTCAGACTACAGAATGCCAAGTATATCTATAAACAATCCTCCTCCACTTAGCTTCTCTGTTTGGAGCGCAATTCCCACAGAAATGCAAACATCTCTAGCCTTGGCCTTCTATGGGCAACTCCAATTGAGTGGGTTGCATTCAAGATACTAAGATGCAATGCACACTGAAATCCAAACAACCAGATGAATTAAAGAGATCTGCGCTCTGTGGGGTTGTAAAATCAGACGAGATGTTAGGCAAACATGTCTGTGGAGGGTATTCAAGACACTACTCATAATGCTTTTTCAGCTTACTTCCTACAGAGCCTTTCCATTTGTTTCCTTTTTACTTCCCTTTCACTGCTGCCTCTATGTATAAGAGCTAGGGTGTCCAAGAATTTCATCACCTTAGACGGTCCTTCAGAGTCTCTCCAGGTGCCGTATTTATTTCATTTGATGCCTGATTTCATAGCTGCAGTGTGGGTTTCAATTCTATTGAGCCCATTTTTCAATTATGATGTCTTCATATAGTGTTTTAAGTGACAGTAGGTGTCAGCGTGAGAGTCTCTGTGTTTGTTTGTGCCTATGTGAAAGTATGCTCATATACGGGTTTTTTTTTTTCTTTTCCACTCTGATCTACTTTCTGAATCCTCTACGTATAATGTGATTTTGAAAATAATTCCAACCATGGTACCTTGACAGAAATCCATGGTGCTGAACTTATCCCTCTTTATGATTTTTGAGAGAGACCCATTACCATGTAGTCATGGCTGGCTTGGCCCTGTGAGCCCCTGCTAATAGGGAGGGTAGTAGTTAAACCTATGCCTTTGACAGAGGCACAGGACATGAGTATAGGCTGCTCTCCTCATCGGAGACACTGAACCCCTATTAGGAGGCTCCATGGTTCAATGGTGCGCCATTGAACCAGTGCACTACAGAGAAAAGAACAACTTGGGTTGTATATGTGGCCGTGAAAGTGTCCATAAGTATTCATGCACTTTTGTGTTTTTTCTGTACACAGGGTTGAATGGGCCTTTGGTGGTAAGATCAGCTGACCAATTATAATGCAACTTTATGTCGTATCATTTCATTGAGAGTAAGTGTGGCAGATCAGGAAGGTCCAGCTGGGATTTCAAATGTGAAAGATTTGCGACAGGCACATGAGGAACAGAGAGCCACCGGCACTCAGTCTGTCCCAGGAATCTCCTAATGAGGAAGAGGCCACATTGACAGGAGCAGGAGAGAGTTGGAGACTTTTATGCTTATTTTGGAATTTATAAAACTATTATTGGCTACTTTGTATGGGCCATATACAGTATCGATACAATTTTTACTTAAATTTAAATGAAACTTGACTGAATTTACAGATCAGCATAAGTTTGCTTGTCATGAGGCTACTTCTTAGCCTGTGAAAACAGTTTTATAATGCCTTCTGTGGCTCCAATATTGGCTTCCAGTATTTAATGGAAACTCGGTGGGCATGGACTTTGAACAACTCCATTTACAGGGAGTGTTTAACAAAAACACAGTATTGAGTGGCATTATGGGAAATGTAGGTTCCAGCATTTTGGAGCTTGTACTATACGAGGGACTACATTGTTCATACAATAATGAAAACTGAGGCTAAGGTCTGTGCCAGACATGTAAAATAATGCTCCAACGCATCTGTATTCCACAGTGGATTGATTGTACTAAGGTAAATAAGCCTTTCATTCTGTCATCACATTCTTTCATTGTCTCTGTCTTTTTCTCTCTCTCCCACTCCATCTCTCCTTTCCTTTTCTCTCCCTCTCTCTGGGCTTTGACTTTGATTAATGGTGAGCCAAGCTCTGCATTAAAAGCCAGGGGCAGCAAGTGAGGCCAGATAAAAGTGGAACACGGGAGCAAGGGATGGGAGAGATGGAGGGAGGAGAGAGGAGTGCAGGACACAGCCACCAATCACTGTCAGCATCACCGTCCCAGGGTGACAGTGTGGGACGCAATTGGAGGGGACAGCAGTGCTTCATTGGGCTGAACCTCACCCTCATACAGGCACAACACATTGTCTCTGACAGGCTCTTCACACATAGGCTACTAGGACACGGACACACATACATGTGCACATGTTCTCAAAAACATGGTCAGTGTCTGTCCATGTAAAAGTTATTTCTTTATAAGGGAGTGAGAGTTTGTGTTCTAAGGGTAGAAGTTTATGATAAAGGGTAGATAGTTTATTATTCAGAAAATAGACTGGTTAGGATGATAATCAGACTAAAATGCCATGTTGTTTTCACTTTTTTATGCAGTCCAATATTGTGTTCATGTTAGCTAGGGTTAATTTGCCTCAATCAGTCAGTAGTAAATTTACGTGTCCATCCCATCATCGTTTTCAATGGCGCAGAACCTTTGGAAGCATTGACAAGGACCAGCTATCATGCTAATAAAAAAAAAATACCACATCAATTATGCAAAACTAAATTGTTTGATTAAATACATGAGCATGAGCAAATGAATTTATACATGAGCATGAGCTCATAGATTTATGGTATTGAGAATTTCTTGTTCCTACATCTCCAAGTTGTTCTGGCACAGGAAGATGAGGTCTCAATCCTTAATCCCACCTACAAAGCCCTGGTGGTCTCAGTTGTTTCTGGAGTTTAGAGCCATCAGTGGGCAAAACACCAGACCCATATAAATCGCAAAAAATATCAGAGACATGGGTGATGATTCAGAACTCTCAACTCAGTGTATACAACTGCCAACATTTAGACATTAGATGCATTGCACTTGAAAATATGCTTAAAAAATTCCCCATGGTAAAAAGAACTGAGTTGGGACCAGGACCTGGTTGCTGTGGAAATACCTCTCTTCCTCAGCCCCTTTTTTCACTGCAGGAATTTCTGTGTCGAGTGCCTCTCCTTTGGGTCTGTCAGGAACAGTGTGTGCCTGTGGCCGATAATTGATAATGCAGCCCAGGCAGCCCTAGACCTGGTCAGTGGAGCGTGAACCAGCCTGAGAGGCAGAAAGGCTGAAGTGCAACAAGGTGAAGCTTAGCCCTCACACTCTCTGTATAGGGTCTGAGAGAGAGGGAAGAAGATAGGGGAAGGGAGGGCAGGAGGTGAGAGCCAAGGGAGGCAGACAGAACAGAATCCATTCACACTAACAGGATAGGCAGAGCCCGGTTGTTTGTTTATATTTTAATTTCAGCCAATTATCTTACACTCAAATCAAAAAAATACGTAAACTAATCAAAAATGTAGAATAAGCCTTCTTTCACACAAAACAGAATTTATAAGCCTCTCAAGTAATGAAAAGGTCAGGGGCTTTCTCCTTACAGAACTTCTCTGACCATGGAGTGCTCATGCTGGGGTGAAGTATGGAGGGAAAGAAAATAAATAAAATAACCACTAAATAATATGTTTTTTTTAAAAAAAAGCATTGTTTAGTTGAGAGAGGGTGCCATTTGCTGCCTTTTGAATAGAGGAGCTATTCAGAAAGAGAGTGAGGGAGACCAGGTGGAGCAATGACTAGGCCCCAGCAGTAGGCAGGCCAAGAGCCAAGAGGCTATTAGGCACAAAATGTAGAGCAAGGGCTTGTGCGAGGCTGCATTTATGCCTGCAGACATGGGGGTGGAGATTTCTTTCTAGCCCTGTATACAAACACCAAGGCTTTGGACCTCATACAAGCAGTGGTGGAAGCAGTTTTTAATCAAAATTACTTGTGTGTTCGAAGATTGGTTTGAGGAGTAAATTTTGATTGGTTTCATCTTTTAACTTTAGAATATCTCCCAGCATCTTGGAGGAGTTTGTGATTTTACAGTCGATTCTGGGCATGTTCATATGCAATTAAAGAGGTTGATTTGTACATAGAAGCTAAGCAATTTGTAGTTTTATTTAATATCTTGTTAAATTTTTATAAACAAATTTCTGTTGTAATTATGTTTAATTTTATCTATCATACATTGATGTATTCATTCTAAGGATCTACTTAGGGTTTTCTATATTATTAAGTGGTCATGTCTAAATAACCAAAAATCTGATTTAAAGTTTAGGAAAAAAATCCTTAGGTATTATTTATGAACAGTTTAATACTAAAAAACTGCTGGAAAAAAGGGCAAATCAGATTCTGTTTCAACTGTTGCTAAATGCTGATTGGTGCGTGAAAGTGTGAGACTGAGCCTCACCCCCTTCTAACTGATAATAAGAGTACAGAGAAAAACACAAAAACAGAAATTTCTTTAATCGCCAAAACTCTGCCAAAAAACCCCATCATTCATACTAAGAAGCTGATTATTTTAGCATGAGCAGTGAAAGGATTAACCTCTATCTTGATTAGTATATGATGATCTGAACTGTGTAGATTTTCTGCTGTTGTGTCTGAGCTGACAGGTTTAGGCAAAGCCTGAACTCCTAGTCCTCACTGGGCAAGCCAGCACTGTCTGTGACATTTAGGAACTTGTCAGCATTCCCAAGATTACACACATAAACACAACAAATAGATGTAGAAAAGTGAATATCAGCACCAGTAAAATTTACTTTTTCCTCACAGAGGAGAAAGTCTGGGGTATTGAAATACCTTAACAATACAGCAATGACAATACAGCTGTGGACTTGTTTAATGTCAAAACTGAGAAAATCTGCCAAGTTATGGTAGCAAAAAGTCAGTTGGATGGACTCTGCGGCTGTTGACACTTGTTCTCATTGTAAAAAAAATAGGGTCAATTTCAGTTCAATTCAATTAATTTTTTCAGACCTGTAGTCCATATACCGACGGTTGACAAATTAAAGGTAGAGTAAGCGATTCTAATCTAATAATTTTTTTTTCAAATTCAGCAAATATCTCCTCATGGTTTGCTCGCTGTCTGTTCTGTGTGTGGGCTGAAAAAAATCTGGTGTTCCTACACAGCTCTGGGTCTGTAAATTGGATATAAATAAAGTGGCTCGGACCGACAATTGCAGCCAATCAGCACCTGAGGGCGATCGTGCTCATGCACAGAAGGAGAACGGGGATAAAAGGGGGCAATGGGAGCTAGAGATATGGTAATTCTGGCACATGCTAAAGTGCCACACAACAAAGACGCAGAGATGGCTGATTAACAGCCAAAGAGAAGAATTTCTGAGGAACAAAAGTTTAAATAGAAGGGCCGTGATCAGGTGAGTCGAAGAGCTGTGTTAACATTGGTGAGGTTTTCTAACAGTGGAGACCGCCTGGTTGGTCTTGGAAAGAAATTCAGCCCTGGGACTCCGCATTGGGACTGGCCTACACCCTGCATGACAGGCACACAGAGAGAGCCGGTAAAGAGATTGACAGGGCTGGTAAAAACTTGAAAAACTTTATAGATTTAGTAATGGTCCAACGGCCCACTTTACAGCCCACTGGGATTTGTCCCACTATTCCAACTATAGTGGCGTGACCTCAGAGAGTTTAAAGGCATGAAGATGGATTCAGAGGTTGCTCTGTTTCTGCCTGACAGGTGTGTAAAACCTTAGCTTTACTATGTTTCACAGAACCAACAGGTCAGTATTTTTTTGTTTGCTGTTGTTTTTGATGGGTAATCCCAACTGGTAAATTAGTGGGAAGGTACCAGTATCCACATTTGTGTTTCCGTTAACGTTAAATTAATTGCCCACGGACATTCAGCTTACTTTGTAGTTTGCCAAGTTGTGGTGTTGGTGTTATATTAGCTATAGTAGCAGGTGAGTTGTTAGTATCGCTGTCTGCAGCTGGTGTGCTGGCTCAGGGAAACCATCTCCTCCTCTGCGTGTTAGCTTTGCAGCAGTAACTGTAGCGACAGTTTGCTTTCTTTCTGTTTACTCTGTATCATGGTATTTGTCTGTAAACATGCAAAAGGCTGGTTGCCCACAAAGACCTAAAAACAGAAGTTTGCTAGCTCAGTGGATTTATTTGGATTGATGCATAATTTGAAATGTTACTTCAGGTAACGCTACCTTCCTTGTTATCTTAGCGACAAAACGCATGATCCTCTCCTCATAGTTTTTAAAAAAACAACCTAAACGACTAACTCTCGCTAGTTTTTTCTCGGTTGTGTTTTGGATGCTGTGTTTGTGTGTGTGTGTCGATTGTTTGATGATGTTCTATATTATAAGGGTTATTTATTTTAGAGTATCCACTTCCACGCTGAATAAAATGCTCTGGATTCTGCCATTCATGCATCAGGGAATTTGGGGGGTGGCGTTTTTGAAGGAGCACTGAAGGGAGGGGTGTATTTATTTTGCTGTTGAGTTCAAATAACAACAGTTTTTCTCCAGAATCGCTTAGTTTTCCTTTAAAGGAAAACCTGAGAAATGAGTGGAGAAACAGGATGGCACTGCCCCCATCCATAGAGCACGAGGGGTCACTGACTGCTTTGATGAGTATGAAAACGATGTGAGTCATATACCATGGCCTTCGCAGTCACCATATCTCAACCCTATGAGAGATTTTGGACCGACGTGTTAGACAGCGCTCTCCACCACCATCATCAAAACACCAAATGAGGGAATATCTTTTGGAAGAATGGTGTCCATCCCTGCAGTAGAGTTCCAGAGACTTTTAGAATCTATGCACAGTTTCAGCTGATCAGATGCTGCACCGGTTCAGATGCAGGTTTTGTTAAACCTGAGTAAAAACATAGTGTTTCAAAAGGGTGTGGTGATACCTCATTTGTGACTAAGACATTCATAATGCCTACCGTAAAGACAGGCAGTTCCTTTCCTTATTTTTAACTGAAATTTAAAGATATGAAACTAAACACAGGCACATGCACACACATGCATGCAGAGTTTAATTGCAGATGATGTCTTCCTTCTGTCCAGTTACACAGTCTCTTAAAGGCATGTGAGGAGTGAAGAGGAGCAGGGATGAAGGAGGGATGACAGTGCAGGTGACAAAAATAATGGAATGAGGAGGAAATTGCAGTGTGTGTGGGTTAATTGACAGCCCATGTGTGTATATTCAGGTGTACTGCGGCTGGAGGTTGGAACAGACTGTGCAGCTGGGCCAAAACGATCACAACACTCGACCAATCTGATTGCATAGGGTTTCATTTAATGTAAAGCATGTGGTTCATGTACAGATTGGATCACTGAAATCAGCAGTGGAGTACACCAGTTGGGGTGTCACAATAAATCAGGTGAAACTAATTTGCATAAAAATTTGCCTGTGTTCCTGCCTCCTCTAAAACCACGTATTTCAATACAATCAATTTTGTGACATTTTTGTCAAGTTACTTGTAGACAGGCAAATCAGATGCATCTCTTCTGTTCATTATATATTAGCCTATTTCATTTTAACATATATTCCTAAACTAATGTTTAACTGAATGGCTGAATGAGAGCAATTTAATATGACCTAATCCAAGCTATTCTGAGTAATACATTGCAATTGTACTCTGAATTATATTGGAAATTGTTAGCATATAGGCATGCTTACTAGCTGCATTTCTGGTGCACAATCATGGTATTACTGTAACACAAAAGCCCATTATTAAAGCCCATATTAAACAACATCATATTGTTTAGCATAGCCATATGTACACCTTTGTTGCAAAGTTTGAATGAAGTGCCACTTTTGAGCAAGACGAAGGATATCAATCTTGTAGCAACTAAGTACTTTTCTGCAGAGATTTGGTGCGACGCCTGGGTGAATGGGCAGTCCTGGGAAAAAAAAGAATTTAATAAGCTGTGAAACTCTGTTAACTACTGCATACAATGCACCCCTTGGATGCTGCACCTAGTGCTCCCATATTCCGCCTAGGTAGCCAAAATTACTCAGCCCAACAACAGACTAAAACCAACACGACTGGTTGCCGGACTCCTGCCAGACTCATGGCGACTAAATATTCTGGCACAAAGGTAGCTCTGCTAACTGCAGCTGATATTCAGCCCAAGTCCACACCGTCAAATCTAAGCCAAATCTGGCAGCCATACTTTGACCAAAGCTGAATCATATTTGGTCCTGCAGTGCCAGAATATGGCTGACTGCGACTCTAATTAGCCTCGACTCAACTGGCTACCTGGGTACTGAAGAGAGTGGCAGTTGTACTGTTTAAACTTAGATTGTTTGTAGAGCACTGATAGCTATAGTATTTATCTCTGAAACATGTTGTTGTTGTATAATACATTATTTAAGTGCCTCCAAGGGATGAGATGTATTGCAAAAGCACACTACTTTTTAAAAATATACCATAATTTCTATTATTATTTGTGCGGATAATGCACTAACTATAATTATCTGTCATTAAAGTTACTAAGATAATAGGCTAATAATGAAGTGGTTTCCCAGTAACTCTTGATATAAAGTACGTATTTTGGATCTAAAGTAAGGAATCAATACGGCTACCATGGCACCACTTTTACTTTAGATTCATTTTTTAATCTAATGAAAAGAATTATGATGCCTGGGTGAAATTAACTGGCTGGCAAGCTGCGCTGTACATCTAATCCAAACTCTTACCTAGTGGCTTTGTGAATGCAACTGACAAAAAACTGTGGGTGAGACATATCTGCAATCATTACCAGTTATTCTAGAAATGCACTGATTTTGTGTTACTCTTTCTGTGCCCTGCAGCTCCCTCCATAGTCCCCATCATGCACCAGATCAGCTCCACCATGAATAGCTTCACACTGTCATGGCCACAACCAGAACAGCCCAATGGCATCATTCTAGACTACGAGCTGCGTTACTACGAGAAGGTAAGCTAAGTGTGACTGTGGCAATGCATGCATTTATGTGGCTGCATGTGTGATGTGTCAGATGCATTTTAAACTGCATTTAAAGCTCCCAAAAATCTGAGCTCTCCCAGATATCTGTGAACAGAGTCCCCTGGGCGGATAATATGTTCTTTCACTGTGGTTACTCCATCTCTCCCACTGTTCTTTGGTTTCTGCTGCTGATGAAGTGAATAGGTTGACCTCTGCTCCAGGCCCACTCTGCACAGTGCAGCAACCTGTCCCGCTGTGAAAATGCATTGCGTCTGGGGGGAGTCACATCGACCCGTCTGCTCACACACAATACGTCTGCTTTATTAAGTCCCTACCCCTACCCCACAGCGCCTATGCTGCTCCAATATTGACCTGTAGGCTTTTCCCAAGGCCTTGGACATAATGATACTGAGAGATCGGAGACTCCAGCTTTTTGTTTGGGCCCTTGTTTGTCCTCCTAAAGCTGATCGATAGGTATAGCAAGGTTAGTCATGCACACTTTTTTCACTCAGTCTTTGTCTTCTTAAACTAAGACTTTTGCAAGACTTGGTGCACCTTCATCCATGTTATGCTTGCCAAATAAAAGATAGAAATCAATAGAGTTTTAGAAATGTTTTTCTTTTTCGTTGAGTTATTTATTTCAGCTCATTTTGGCTAAAGTTCCTGGATCAATATTCACAACCCCACTAAGAATATAGGTTGTCACATTTAGCATTTTCTATCAGAGAGGACAACAATCATGTTTTTAAATGATGTTTGCAGTTAGAAACTCAGTTATCCAATAATAGATGCATTGCTTGCTGTTTTCCCCTCTGGCATTGCACAGGTCATGAAATTGAATCCGATTGCCATGGCCCTGTGAAACCTTATCTGCCAGACAGCTTAGTGTCGTGTAAATAACACTTAGACAGCCTCCCATTAGCTCATGAATATCAATGAAACCTAATCCTATTGATGTTTATGTAGCGTGTCCTCACACAAATAGCTGAGCACGGTGTAATCACAAATTAGTGAATTAACGAGGACAAGATTGCTAATTGCACTGGGATGATTCAGGTGACAGAGTGGTTGCTCTCTGTGCTGTCTATCTCTGTCTTGAGGTACCTTCATATCCCCCTGTATGTGTTACTGTCTGTCTAGAAAATGTACCACCATGTGAGTGTGGGTAAGACACAGAAGGTGAGTCAGAGTGATTGCTTTGTGACACACTGTGCTGTGGAGATGAGATTTCCACATTGGTGGTCCTCTTTTCACACTCTATTTTGGATCTGACAAGGCTTTTTATAGGCTCTAAACAGACTTTTCTTCAGCCAGCCATTGCTGTCCAATGTGTTACTGTAGATGTTTTTTTGTCCCTGATTGAGCACCAGCCCTCAGAAGACAAGGAAATTGGTACAAAATTTTGGCAAAATAATGAAGTACAAACCATGTGTGTAATTTCCATGATGATAAGGCCACATTCTCCATGTCACACATCTTGGTTTGGCTTACTTGCATGCATATTAGCCTGCTTGTTGCATATGGGGAATCAGGGAATTAAAATGCACACCATCTAGGTCAGTCCTGCCAGCTCTCCATTGATTCCCTGAATGCTTGAGAGGTCCAGAAAATCTGGGAGTTCCATGCAGCCGTAAAGTGATGGTGTGGCCTTTTAGTCATACAAGGCAATTATGGAGGGATTACTCTTACCATGTCTATCAAACACTCCTTTGCCTACTCCCAGCTTTGCTTAGCGCCATGGGTAACATATAGGTTGGATAACAAAATCATAAAAAACTGTATTTTTATATTAAAATAGCCCTGCTATACTTGCCATCTTTTATATGCATCTCATTGATGCCTACATTAATCTGAGAGTAGTCACACTGTTATGGTTCTGGAGTTGATTGTCTCAGCGTGCCTGGCACAGTCAGCTAGTCTTTAGCACAGCAGAGAGCTGTCTCTATGTACACTCCTTCTCACAGGAAGCCTCCTATACCCATTTACAATGGCAACCTCTCCAGCAGTGTGGCATTGTCACACCTTGTGTTGAGTAATACCTCAGAGTCATTATACAAAGAAAATACAATCCACTTTTTTCACAATCTTGTCATAATGATATAGTTTTCGCCACAAGTGTATCTCTTGGAGACAGGCTGGCATTTTTTATAGAAGTAATTTTAAGTAATGTTTTCCTGTTTTGATTGATGATTTATTTGGTTTTTTTGGCATGATTGCCTTTATTTGACAGTTCACAGACGAGAGTAACAAATGAAATAGGGAGAGAAAGCAGGATGACTTTGGACAAAGGTTCCCAGATGGTTTTGAACCGGGAACATTGTGCTTACATGACCTTAACTGCTGGGCCACCAGTATGCCCTGTGGTAACACAAATAGACATAGTTGTCTTCTAAAACCATGGAACACAAGCATCATACAGGTTAAAACTAGAAAATGTGCTCAGTAGAGTGCAGACCTCCGCCAAGGCCAATGTCAAACAACATACACCACACGTGAGAAGAAAAATAGTAAATTCATAGTAAATGATCTTCATCTGCCCCAAAATTTAATGGGTTCTTCCTTGGCCCATGCCCCATCCCTCCACAAAGTTCAATGCAAATCAGTTCAGTAGCTTTTGCATAATTCCGTTGAAAAAAAACAAACATACAAACCAACAAACAAACAGACAAGGCCGATCACATAACTTCCTTGGCAGAAGTAATAAGAGCACTTCAACCCAATCATTGAAACTAATAATTTGATAATTAGACCCCGTTAGAACCCCTTCTGATAATATTTAAAATATAAGAGTTAAACGTTATAACCCACAATGTTAATTATAATCATCTGTTGCTAGATAACAACCTCTTGGTGTAACTTGCATAATGACCTGCCATATAAGCTGTAGTTATACTTGTCACCTTGTGGCAGGTTTTCATTTAATATAATAACTATTAAACTTTTAAACCATGGTCCCAGTAGACATTGTAATCAAGATCATTGTAAAGATGTGTTTGTTTAATTTTCACAATCCCTGCAATAATGCTGTTATGTAAAATTTTTACCAATAGTAATATTTCCAAAAACTACAAAAATAATAATCTTTCATCAACAGTGGCAGTGGCTGTAATGGCATGATGGAGGGAGATAGAAATGACTCAAACTACTGCATTTTGACAATTTCACCTGAAAAGTGTAGTGAGTGATGAAGGCTGTTTTCTCAACAAGCTCCTCTCCCTTCTTCAACCCACCTTCTCATTACAGAGTAAGTGGTCCCAGGACCCTGTAAATTGAGAAGCAAGATAAAATGAGTTAAAGGTTTGCAGAAAAAAAGTAGGATACCATGGTCCCATTCTCTCCATTTTTCTCATATTCTTTTTCCTCTGGTTGCCTGGAAATTTGGCGAGGGTGGAAATAACTCAGCATGGTGGAGGTCAGGCCCCCCATTAAGGCTGGAGTAGAGCAGCCACTGGCTTTGGTTACTGATGGCTCTGTGTGTGTTGGTGTCAGAGAGAGTGTGTGTGGATGTGTGTGTGAGCTTGTATCAGTGTTTACGTGGAAGTGTCACCGACAGTTCAGGTGTATCCATTCTGGATGACAGCAGTACTGTTACGCTGCAATGTGAGAAGTTCAAGAGCAAATACAAGTTTACAGCATGTCACCAGAATCTGTAGCATACTGACCGTTGCACCATCTGAATTTTTGGCACTCTGAAATCTCCCTTGTACTTTATATGCAATTAGCAATTCCTCAGAAGAGAAGCCAGGAGAAAGTATTTATTATTCCTTTCTTCTCTCCCTGCCAGCTTTCTGAGTCGACCACAACACTTTTGTAGACATAAACAGATGTTGTACAGACTTTTAATGATTTTTAATGGAACCTGTGAAAAGCAGGACTTGTGCAGCAACACTTCCTCAGTCCCCCAGCAAGGGTATTCACATTTCTTCCTTCAGACTCTCTTCTTCTCACCCACTTTGTTGGTCTCCCACCCTGCTCACTCAGGCCTCCTTGTTAGTCTTCGGGTGAATGGAACGCATACAAAGTGTCATCTCAAAGGGAGGTGGCTGTAAAGAACAAGAGCCGCGGCAAATACATTTCCCTTAACATTTTTGTTCTTCTCACCTCTTTTACTGTACCTTGCTCGATAGTGTTTAGCATGTGACTTTGCAGAATCACGATGAGAGGAAGATCATTCCTTTTTTTGTTAATGTGAGGTGATTGAATGTGGGTTTAAATTATTTTAGTTTCTTTATTTCCCAAAACAATTAAGAGACTTTAATGGTCTTTAATAGTAGATTTTATCACCATTGTATTTTCATACAAAATAATTACCATCTTTACCATTATATTAGAATTCATGAGATTATGGTAATTATTTGCATTTCATAATAAAAGCCATCTAGTCTCTGAGATTTAAATTGTTAGCCCATGTTTTCCCCCTTTTCTTTTTTACCTTGGGCAATACATTTTAATCAGGAGCATTAATGGGAGAGATTTCTTTCCACTTTACAAACATAATATTAGAATTTTCTCCCCCATACACTCTCCCCACTCTTCCCCTTTTTGTGTGTGTCTGTTATTTGCATGCATATATGTGTGTGAGACTGTGAAGAGGACACATGGTATCCCACCATGTCTGTCTTTGTGCCAGGTGGCCATGCTGTCCATTATGGGTGCTTGGCAGTTTTTTGAAAAACACAGACAAACACACACACACACACACACACACACACACACACACACACACACACACACACACACACACACACACACACACACACACACGTACATGTTAAGTCAAGTTAAGTCAAGTTTATTTTTATAGTCCAATATCACATATAATGTCTCGATGGCCTTTGCAGGCCAACATCAGTAATGGGTTTTGACAGAAAAACTTACCCAAAAAAACTTAGGGGAATTATGGCAGAAAGTGGCAGAGAGGAAATTCAAAGAGAGATCTCCTCTGCAGTCCACTTGCAGAGCAATGGAAATTGGTAGGAAATTAGTCATTACAAAAAATGAACTGAAAATTTTAACAGGTAAAAAAAAAAATTCCAGCAATATGATTATAATAGATCCAGTGCTAATTTAGTAAATATAGTAAATATAGTCAATCCTATAAAATGGGGTCCAATTAAATATATCCAAATAAGTCCACTATCAGTTCTCAATGTGGTTCTAAGTCTAAGTATACAGTAGGGGGTACAGTAGTTTATTGCACATAGCTAGCTAATTTGTTTTTAGATACGGGAGAGGGAAGATTTTATTAAAACTCCATGCTGCTGTAAATGTAAAAGATGTGAGTGTGCTTCACCAACACTCACAACATTAAAGGATCTGGAGACAGGAGGTAAGGAACAGTATTGATTGGGACGACCATTCACGCCAAGTTTGTTTCAGTGATTTTCCTGAACGCTGCAGAGACTAAATTCCCTGCAGTGCTTCCTGTCTGTCACCTCTGGCAATGCTTTTGATTGGCTGCTCTACCATCTGCCTTCCCACCTGCAACTCTGTCTTTATGTAGCAAGTTAGGGTGTGGTCCTCCTAATCCCCATTTGACTGGCAGCAGGAGAGGACCTCTCATGGCTGGAAGTCCCTCCTGGCATGGCCTTTTATTGGCTATCCCCTAACCTGCTGGACTGCCAAATGCCAGCTCATTTTTAAGTGGCAGATGTGGGTGTGTATGTCTGTGTGTTTGTCACATAATCCCCATTTGACTGGCAGCATGAAAGGGACATTCCTTGCTGGTGCTCTCTCAAGGGATGCTCCCCCATTGGTGGTTTGCCATCTGTCTGCTTACCTGTCCTCCATTCAAACTCAACAGATGGGGGTGTGGTCCTGAGAAACACAGTGTGACTGATAGCAGGAGTAGGCAAATCCTGACCCCAAGTGGTCCATATGCACTCAACCATGTCTTATACCAGATGAATAGGTGACTATGGTTCCAGTCTCTCATGGGGCTTCATGTCTTCTGCAGCTCTTTCAAATGAACAAGCTGCTGCTTTGATTTGAAGTTTCAGAATTTTAGAGTGTATGTACGCAGCACATTGAAGAAATGACAGATTGTGTGATCTAATGGACAGTTGGTCTGTAAAATGATTAAAACTCTCTAAACCAGTTACATCCAGCATTCCATTTATAAAAATTTCTTTCCTCTCAGAGATAGAATGAAAGCCTGTTGGTGCGATGCTCTCCCATCCCAAGCCCAAACATTTGTCTTCATCAAACCCAGAGTGTCCAATAAGAGCTAATGTGATTGCACACATCATTATTTGGGGGGGCAGATTTCATAGCTGTGTTTACCTCGTCTGTTCAATGACGGAGCAACCGGAATGATTCAATTACACCAATCAGATTGGATAATGATTTCGATGTGGGTTGCTTCTGCCTCGAGTTTCTTATCGCTTCCTGCCATCATCTTCCCTCCTCCTCCTCCTCCTCTTCCTCCTCCCGCCCTCCTTCCCTCACTTCCTCCCAGCCTATCTACTTTTTCCACTCCACACTGCTGTCAACTCAGATATTTTATTTATACATGTATTATAGGATGTAGTCCAGCGTTAGACAATAGTGTGTTTACCACGCTTAAAAAACAGCCTACCTCTATTTACACTGTTTCAGTGACACAAGGAATTTTACCCCTTCACTCTCAACTGCCCCCGTCCCTCTCTACAGTATGTCTGCATCTAGCTATCAACAGCCTGCAGCAGTGGGTGTAGTGTAGGTGCAGTCTTATTTTCTGGCTGTCATATTCACTCTGGGTTATGGGAAAGTGACAGGCCTAAGTAATTACTGATCCCCCATAGCAGATACCTCCAGCAAGCCCAAAGCTACACTGCAGCAGACTACCTGGCTGGCTCTCTTGAGCCTGGAGAGAGGACGAGTTGAGATGCAGGATTTGGAGGGCAGGTCCCACGGTCCAAGCCATACATTTACATAATGGATGGCTATGTTTATGCTTCCATACATGCATGCCCAAATGCATATATTCATGCACATCCATAAGGGTGAAAATAAAGCTTTTCGGTGAGAATACTGCAGAAAAAAGAGGGCAAATACCTAAATAGAACATTACAACAAACACTGATTGCACGAAAGATTTTTCTAGCATTTCGTTTAATGAAAAAATAAAATGCTTTCTATGGGTGGAATTGGCTTGCTGACATATTTTAAAAGCAACCTACTTCAGACAACAGAACAAGAGGATGTAATGTTCAAACATCTTGCAGTAATTAAACTGCCTCATAAAGCACATCTGGAGACAGATATGCAATGTTATTCTATTACTGTTCAGAAGTAGCTATTGCTCTTTGTAATTTGCAAGAAATTATTGTTTTTAATTACCAATTTGTTTATGTCTTACCAAGTGAATGGGAGATACTGTGCATATGTGTGATAAGTGTGCTTGTGTGTGTAATTTAATGTGTGTATGCTTGCTGCAGTGTTTTAAATTTCAGGTTCAAACTGACCGAAGCCTTGTTAAAAACTTGACTAAAAAACATGTTACCATTTCCTTATCTGTTCTGTATTGTCTGTTCTTTGTCTCCTCAGCTCTGCTATCTACAGTACAGTTTTCATCCATCCTCTTCAGTGTAATTTATCAGAAGTGCATTATCACACATTTCCGCTAGCTCTAGTTTACAACAACTGAAATATACAGCCTAAACTATTTCCCTCTGAATTTGGCCCACATTACCGATACTATTTCCTGAATATACAATGTTTAATAAGCTTGTTTGTTGTTTCTCTGTCAAACTCCTGCTACCGCCACTGGATCTTGTTCTACCAGAATTTTCCTAAATGTATGATTTAACACTTTCCCGCTTACATCATCTCAGTAAGTTATCTCTCACCTGCTCCCTGGATTTGTTTCTTTTTTCAGGACCATGCAGAGATCAATTCCACCATACTGCGGAGCCAAACTAACACTGCACGCGTGGAGGGCCTCAGGCCGGGTACAGTCTACGTGGTACAGGTGCGGGCGCGGACTGTGGCTGGCTTTGGCAAATACAGCAGCAAGATGTGCTTCCAAACCCTCACAGATGGTAAGGATCGCTGAGCCAGGAGAAACAGCTCTCTCAGTCTCTCTCTCTATCCTTCTCTGTCTCGCTTTTTCTCTCCCTTACACACATACACCATAACTCTTTCTAACACTTGTGTCTCTCTTTGTATTTGGTGTTGCATTATTGTTGGTAGGGGAGAAGGGGACCATTATATTTGACTATATTTCTACAGCTAAATTCATTTCCTTCACAGTCAGGTTTAAGATTTTTCTGGGGTGCTTTGAATATGTAGAACAGTGAGTGTCTTTTGTTTGTGCAACTAACTGTGCTTGATCCAAGATGCTTGGCTAATTGGTTTTTCACCCAGCCCTTCTGTTGCTGGAGAGCTCTCCCAGAATGCATAGCTGTGATTAGTAGTTGATGAGATACATTTTTTGCCATGGGGGGGCTTGGATTGTTGGAGAGGGAAGGGGCTGAAGAGGGGCTGCAACACCTGCTACACTGGCAAGGTTGTGGAACTATGTTTATTAGTGTAAGAGCAGGGAGGTGTGTGCAGAAAGTTGGTGATGTTGGCGTTGCTTGTGACTTTTTCATGAGGCACTTCTTCATAGCCTTGCCAGGAAGTGAAATCGATGCTAGCATGATTCAGTCTGGATTGATTAAACATTTGACTGGATATGTGTAGCATTCACAAGATTTGCCAAAGTACTGCCTCACTGTGCCTTGGACAATGAGCCTGATATGCACATGTGGCCATAGTTCAATGCATAAAATACAGGAGTGACATTTCCACACTGTATTGCATTGATGAAGATAACGATGAATGAGCCGGTGATGATGTTGAGGGAGGGGAAGATGGGAAGGATAATAATGATGATGAAAGTGATCATTGTGGCCATTTACCGATACGAAGCAGATGTAGTGGCACGGTCCTGGCCCCTTTGCCCCCCCCCCCTCCCATTTATAAATGATTCCATTAAACACGTATGCATACGTGCATGTATGAGCATGCGCATCACGCTCGCCCACACAAACACTGTTTATGCGTCATCCATTGGCTGGCTGCCATAGCACAACATTCGTCAAGGCAATTAGCAGCAGACACTAGAGAACTGCCGAGAGTCACACCCCTGGCTCCACCTCCTGTCCCTCCACCAGTCTTCTCTTCCCCTGTTGGGCCGCTCCACTGTCTAAGAAAGGCACTACCTCGTCACCCAACCACTGCTCTCACTATGTCTTTTTTCATGACATATAATCGCTTTTGTCTTCCTGTCAGCACGTTTTCATACACCTCCACAAGATGTCCTTTTGCCGCCTCTGCACACTCAAATACACATACTCGCAAGCATTGCAGACTCGATTGACAGGTGTGATGAAAAAGAGGTGATTGGTCCATCAGGTGACTGATGTCACAGTTGTCAGGTTCTCTAATAGGCTGAGGCTTCAAAAACTGACTGATTGTAAAAGGAGTATATTTTCTGCTGGAACAATTAGCTATGAGAATTCTGGCTGTAAGGGAAAAAATCACCATACTCATATTGGTGGAGACTGGGTGGAGATTTATCTGGACCTCTTGCACCTAATATGCTTCTAAAGAGAACAGGAGCCCTGCCCGGAAGCTTGAATAGCTGGAACATCATTCACACTGCTTGCTTGAAACGTACTTGATCAATGTGCAGTTAAAAGAGTGAGCAATTCCTGTCACACTGAGTTTCCTCATATGTCCCAGCTCTTGCACTTCTCCGGAGATGCATTAGTTCTCCCTTTATCACTTTAATCCAATAGGCCGATTCTACACGGGGGATTGGATTTAGAAGGTGCTGATTTGCCTGCAGCATGTTAAATCATGCATTGCTTTAACCACAGTATTTGCTGGTGCCAAAGTCATGGGAAGACAGGGACACACAAAGATAACTGAGGGTTCTGCTGTGTAGCGGTTTTAGGCAGGCATTTGGGTTGTCGTTTGAACTACCAACAGCCTGCCCTGGCTATTTACATAAAACATGTTTGGGCTGTATTAGTGATTGGCAGTGGATGACTTCCTTTTCAGCACTTCAGAAACAACATTCCAAGCTGCATTTTCTTGACTGTTCATTTTCTGACAGGTATGGCAGGGAAGACTGAGAGGCCCCCAGCACTGTTTCTAACCGTCAGTTTTGCTGATGCTGTTGCTTCTCTCTAACTGTCTGTCTCTCTCTGGTTTATCAAACACAACCTGTCAGTGAGTCTTGCTAAAGCTCACTGGATTTCAGTCACCACCTCTCAGCAGAGAGATCTCTGTTTTCTTTATCCATCAGTACACCCAGTCTAACCTTTCTGCTCTGCCTCCTCTTCTTCCTATCTTTCCTCTTACCGCCCAAACACACACTCACATACACACTTCCAAATAAACACAGTCTTGGTCCTTAAGACTTACCTAAGCCGTCCTCAATGTCTGTCTGTCTTTCTTTTTGTGTTACACAGATGACTTCAAGTCTGAACTGAGGGAACAGCTTCCTCTGATTGCAGGGTCAGCTGCAGCAGGAGTGGTCTTTATTGTTTCCCTTGTTGCTATCTCCATCGTGTGCAGCAGGTAACCACAATTCCCTCCCTCTTTCTCTTGTAATACATGCAGAAACTTCTGCAAAGTTAGTGACTTCATTGATACTTTTGTCCCTGACAAATAAACTTAAGTAAATTTAAGGAACACCATGCTATCCAAAACAGTAGCCCTTCCTGCTCCCCATTTGCAAATAATTATTGAAGGACATTACATGAAGACAAAGTTCTGTCACATTGAGATTGATTGCCCAGTTTTTTAATCAGAATTGACCATACCTGACTACTTTGCACATAATACATGATGTTAATTTAAAATTACACAGAGATGACGCCGGACAATGTATTTTAAAATTACTGACACTCTTTGACACTGTAACTCATCTGTTAGGGTATTTTTTTAAGACTGCACTAGTGATACAGCTGAATCCCCTGGTTATGCTTTGGAACATATGTGAGCTCCTTACAGATAAATATTCTTATAGAGCATTTATGAATAGCAATCAATTTAAGGGACAGTAAAGCCAAGTTGACATGTTTGAAATGGAATATTCAATTCCATAGAGAACATTAAAATGAATACTTTGCCCTGTTAACTTACTTAAGTCAAACCAATTTAATATTGCAGTAGTTTGTCACATTGTCACATTCCTAGCTTGCTCCACTTTAGATATATGAAAGTCAAATTTTCTGCTGTGCTGTGTGCAACTTTGAGCAAGTAAAGTGTTCATCAAACAGGCCAGGCTCTTTTGATGCTGAGGCAGAGGAGACAGATGAAAAGCAGAGAGATCCTATCCAGGTCTAATTAAAAATTAGCTCATTTTCATAAACTTCATTTGCCATTGCTAACCCTGTGCAACCGATTCAATTACAGCCACGTCATTTTCAGGGCCATACAGAGAAACATGAACAGTAATAAGGCCTCGTTTACACTTCCTTTCATCCTGTCATCTCTTGTGCTCTCTCTTTCTCTCTTTCTCTCCTCTCTCAATATTCATTGCTTCCTCAGGAAAAGGGCATACACCAAAGAGGCGGTGTACAGTGACAAGTTGCAACATTACAGCACAGGAAGAGGTGAGTCCACCCTCATGGGCTACTTAGAGCTCATATTAGCTAGTGGTTAGTTCTGTGTCTCACATTTTGACCCCATATGTTTATTTGTCTCTTTATTAAAATAAATTCCTCAAAAACTGCTTAACAGATTTTTTTCATTTATGTGGAAGGTGTGAAGCAATTTACTCTTTTTGATCACAACTCTTGAACTCTGATACTTTTCCTGGATTCCATGGATCTAGATGAATGTATCAGTGTAGCCCACGCAAATTTCAGCCTGAGGAAAACAATATTTTTTACCACTTCTACTAAAAATTTTACCCAATCTTTAATACATTTTGTACATAAAATACTTGAAGGAATCATTATACTAATAATAATATTAAAATGTAATCAGTTGTGTTTTGATACACCTTGCCGATTTGGTTTGTTTGCCAGATTCTTGCGGGCATGGTTTATTTAACATAACTTTTATTAACTCTTCAATACATTGTGCAATTGCAACAAAATTAATCTATGTACTATACTATTCTATGTAATACTGTTGATCTATTGGTGACACCACAGTCAGGTGATAAATTAGTTATAATTTAGTAGCAGTGAGTCTGACTCACTTTTGCAAAATTTTGTGCTATTCATACTTGTACAAATCCCTAATAGTCCCAGACGGTATTTAGGTATGCTCCAAAAATCACAGCACCCATCAGCCAATTAGTATGACTGTCTATAACCTTGTTTATTTTGATCCAGATGCAGTTTAAACATTTCTAAACTTTTCCAATTGATAAGATTAAGAGAATTGTGTCGCCTAAGTGGAGATATGTGCTTTCTGAGTGCTCTCAAATATTTTATTCATGTTTTCTACAACTCCATTTTCTTCTTTGTCGAGTACTCTCCTGCTGTCATATCATAGATGACACGTGACCTGTGCGTAAAGCATGTACTCATTGAAAATGTATTAATGAAAAGGAGGTGAGGAAAAAGAGAAATTGCCTCAGGTAGCAGGCGTGATGGACGTAAATTACATTTTCTTTCCTTTACACGATGACACTGACTGACAGTCGTCTCTCAGGGCTTTACGATAGCTGTGACTGAGTCGTGTTTTAAGCACTCCCCTGGCGCTGACTGATGAAGGGAAGGAGCCTGGAGGGACAGACATATAAGCACCAACACACACTCTCACACACATACACACAAAAGGGTTTGTACCTCAAATTAAAGCCCTATGTCCTTCCGACCTAGCAGTCTGAAAAGGGGCTCACTCGAGGGGATAGAGTTTTGTTGAGCCTAACACAGCAAAGCATTTCAACACAGTTACTTTGTGTCACAACTACAGCAGTGGCAGCCAGGGGCTCATTAAAACTGCTGTGGTCAGAAGAATCAGTTTTGTCACAGGCTATCTTTGGAAAAAGCAAATGCAATTAACATAAGTGGTGAAAATAAACAAAAGATCAGAGATGCTTGCAGCCCTGGTCATCAAATAAGTAATTTGAAGTGGAGAGGAAATAAAATTCTGATAAGGGATCCTATTCATAGGTTTATTATTCACTGCCAACACACATGAAGTAATCCCCCACCCCATGATGCATTGTTTTTCCTATTCTCTCAAGATATGACTGACAGTTTCGTAATTACAGTATTCAACGCAACAATAAAATAGTGCCACTCAGCCAATTGTTTTGGGTGAATTTCCAAAAATGTGTTTCTGGCTTTCACTCAGCTGCTTACTGTTCCAGCTGTTGTCACACACATCAGGTGATGTCCCCTCATTTCCAGCCCACCTAATGTGACAGGCGTCAAGGGGATGCTGCTCATACTGTAAATTCAGTAGTGCAGCTGAATGGTCATGGTTATGAAAATCAGACCTAGCATTAAACCAAACATTGGGTAGTATGTAATGACTGTCAGATTGGAACAGACACATTAACACACAAATCATTCCCACAAATGAATCAAGTGCTGCTTGTGTGGCTTGGAGAAATAACCTCCCTCAGAGCCAAGGGTACATTTTTTTTTGTTTTTAATTGCCCACATCAGTGTATTATCAGTATCACCAGCTTCTATCCCCACATCATGTTACACACACCTCACTGCAGCTGAGAATTTACAAATTTTCTCAATGTATCTATTCCCTTTTACTCTTTTCCAGACACCAGTAGCCTGTCAACATCAGCTAATTAACAGAGAGACATTTCTAAGCACTGCATGTTTACTGTATGCCCTAATGCTTCTCTGCATATGACTACTGGCACATCTTAAATCACTAATGTTTGAACCCTGTTTGTTGCTTTGCTGCTTCAGCTGTTGTTTGTGCTTCAGCATCTGGTGCTCACACTGGATTAAAATGGGATTCGAAAGCCCATTTAACAGATATAGTTATGGTTAGATGCCAACTATGTTTACAGTTTACTTCAGTTATTTATTTTTTCATTCCACTACATAAAGTATTCATACATGTTTATTCAGAGAGTTAACTAAGACATAAACAGATCTGATAAACATTTGTAGATTGTTGTGACATTTGTTTTTGCCCTTCACCATCTTTCATCTTCATCAAGTATTATGGGTCACATCCTTTTTGCTGATCAGAATTTTATCTTTCACAAAGTGAAGACTTGCAGAATGCACCAACATGCCTGATAAACCTACACAATTATTTTACTGCCTTTACCAACGTGACTGTTAAATTCATAAAATTTTTTGATCCCTTCTGTGATTTCCCTACTAATAAGCCACCGTGTGTTCTGACAAAGGATTTTCTGACATCAGACGATGATAATTAGTTTGTGTTTAGGAAGTAAACTCAACTCATTATATTCACAGAGCCACAGAATAGATTAGAGTGCATCTTGGACCGACATGAATTGGGAATGTATTTACTATAGGCATACAGTACCCTGCAATTATTTATGTTAATTTCTCAAAGTGGATAATCATATAAAAAATATAATTCATGTCTACTGAAAATGCTAAATTACAAATATTGTCAGGCAAAAGGAATTAAAAAAATTATGTTGCTTTGGTGAGAGGCTAATATACGAAGCACTTCCTTTAACTTAAAAAGATGAGCATTTATGAAGCTACAGTTTCACTTAATGGCATTGCTGTTTGTCTTTAGGTAATATGTAAATTCTGTGGAGTAGGACCTGTAATTTGATTGTACCCGGGGCCAGTAATAGATTAATGTAAGCATTACTGCAGTACGGTTGATTTGTGGATACATTAGAGCCATTCAGTAAACAAGCTGGGCAGACTAATAGCAGGGTAAATGTTGGACATTGGTGAAAATAACATGGTTAAGTGCAGTGCAGTAAACTATCATTTGTAATGCCGGTCAACTAAATACTCTTAACTGTTTGAGCTATTGTGTCATAGTTTAGGGATTTTGTTGAGATTTATAATCCAAATTCCCTAAATGAATCAGTTTGTCCATTTGGCCATCTAAATTAAAAGTTAAAATTATGGTATGTGTTGATTGCCCTTAAATCATTGCAGCAGCCACGCTTTCTTTCCCAGAAGGCTTGTTGTTTTTATATGTCGGGTAAAAATAGAGCTGACGTTTGGATACATTTGCTTCTTACACTCAGATGAAGGACCTATGAAATATTAAAGGAGGAATCTATTTTTTATCCGATGGCCATAAAAAGATGAGTCCAGTTAACCAGGTCTGTACCAGAGGGAGGGAGAGAGATAAACTGTTTGCATTTAAATTATACATGAAAGTGGGCTCTGAACTGTGAATTACAAAGTAATGGGTTTACGTATGTGTACATGAACGGGCGTGAATATGTGTTTGAGATTTTGAGGGTGTTCTCATACAGTTGTTGTTGTACTATATATGTTCCCCGCTGAGATTTTGAGTCCCACCCAGTGGTGCTGCTGAGCGAGCGACTTGGCGACACTTGTAAATAGAATGACTTTATGGAATGCAAAGCTGTAAACCCTGCGATGGATTAAGTTGAATCCAATCTGTGTGGAATCTCTAATGAGCAATTACATTCACACAGAAAGGGTTCAAGGCAATTAGTGTGGTAACTAGAATCAGCTTTTAGTCAAGAGCGATGTGAGACACCTTGATCCCACCAAGACCAGACCTTATCCTCCTCCTGTCTCTTGAGACCCCTCCCTTTCTCTATGTGGCTTATGCAAATGAGCAGGCACAAATTGACTTGATGGAGATGGGTTTATTCCAATCATGGCTGCCAAGGTTTTGACTAAACAGCTCTGAGAAAGAGGGCTGCCCTTGGGTGTCACTGTAGAAATGAGGATTTTACGTCTGTTTGCTCGCTGTAATGTCTGTCTCGTGGCAGTATGTATTGAATTTGTTTACAAGTGTTTTTCCATGGGCCTCCCCTCCCAGTCTGTCGACACAGAAAATTTTTCTTCCATTTGCCGACATCTCCAGTCTGTGAACTGAGCTCACCTATCGCAGAATGGCATAAAAAAGCTAGTTGATAGCACAGCGGTTTTATCTCTTTATGAGCTCCTATAGGGAAAGGCTGCGGGGAAATTGGTTCTACCACTATCAAAGAGCAGAGACTGCTAGGGTAAGGGATAAAAGGGTAAAAAAAATCTGTCTACATTTACTCTTTCTATATACTCTCATCCCTCCCTTCTTCTCTTCACCCCCACCCACCCCACCCCCCTGTTTTTTTGCTGGTCCTTCCCCCTTACAAGTACTGAATCATCAAACCTCCATTTTGTTGTCTGCTCTACTCGTAACTGAAGCTGTTTCTATAATCATCCATCTATACTATTTAATGAGTGCAGTATGTATAAATATTCAATTAAATATTGTAGCACTCCTTCCTGTCTCTGAGGAGGACCACAGAGCAAATGGAGTTATCATCATTTACAACTGTTGAGAGCTTGTAGTGATTGTAAGTAATGCTGTGTCACACTCTGATTTAAGCTGTGCCATGAAGGGCAATAATATTCATCAACCATTACCACGAGACATTAGCCAAAAAAAGAGAGAACAGTTTCTTCTTCTGGAAAGCTCATTGAGCACTTTGGTTGTTCTAGAACTCTCTTTGCGAGCCGACATGTCTAACTGCCCCTCCCCACTGGGCTGCCCGACCCACTTCTCAGGCTCCCCGGGGATGAAGATCTACATTGACCCATTTACCTATGAAGATCCCAATGAAGCTGTACGAGAATTCGCCAAGGAGATTGATGTCTCCACTGTCAAGATCGAGGAAGTCATCGGTGCAGGTATGGTGAATGAGTGGGAGACCTTATGTCTACATTTGTATGCACAGTGAATATGAATGTATATTGCTATATTTTCATGCATCATTTCTGAGTGCTTGTGTGCAAACAATTTTAGCCTGAATCTGTTCAAGGTCATAAAGCCTAGCCCTTTTGACAGCTACATTAGATTGGAACATATGAAGGGCCAACGTCAAGTCCACTAGCAGCATATAGGCCAGCTACCCTGGGACCTAAAGGCATCATAAAGAACTCAAGCCTCGTGGCCTGTTCCCTGTGCTTGTCTGTTTTTGGATCCTCTTACAGTTGCTCTCTAACATGTTCTACCTTACATCATCCCTTTTCACTTACTTTACATGAAAAATAGATACTGTAGAGACATTTTGTTTTCTGTCCTTGTTTCAGAATTACCTCTTTTGGATTGTTAAAATGTCTGTTTAAATTGATTAATAGTTAATTAGGGTCTGATTGCTTTGAAGTGAATTCTGAGCAACTGGAGGCTAAAATTCGTTTCAGCCTAATACGGCCTTGTTTGTCCAACATGTCCTTTTCCTTGGGACCGAACACACCTTTTTTACAGCAGGAAAGGCATGCTGACACCATATGTTTTGGATCATACAGAGGCTAAAATACTCCCGGTAATGAGACTGGGCCTGGAATAGCTCCTGTGGACTGGCCTACTCAGCAAGCTAGGTGTGAGGAAGTGACAGAGGTTGGCTAGGGTTAAGGATGCCGTGGGACTAACTAATTAAAGATGTCCGTTTTTGTTGATTTCACTGTGTGGTGTCTCTGCCGGACACAAAGGTGGTGATAATTAATCAAAAGAGTTCCAGATATTTACCCTATAGTGCTTGCCTGTTATTCTTTGATTGGTGAATATGAAGACACTTGGCAGGCTTTTAGGATAGAAGACTACTGTCAGTCAGAGGAGCCACACTGTTAAGAATATCATGAAGGAGCAACACTAGAGGAGTATAGGACAACAATCAGCATTGATATAGACAAAATTGAGATCTATAATAGCTTTTGGGTAATACTAATGCCAAGGGACATGAGATGCAAGTTAGCTTCATAAATTAATAGGTTTAGATCTAATCAACTCTACTCTGATCACATTTTCATTATGAAACATAGATTTGTTCGTATTTTGAAAGAGCAACCACTGTGCATCTCCCTCTATTTCCCCTCTAGGTGAGTTTGGGGAGGTGTACAAAGGTCGTTTGAAGCTGCCTGGTAAAAGGGAGATCTATGTAGCCATCAAGACCCTGAAAGCGGGCTATGTGGAGAAGCAGAGGCGGGACTTCCTGTCTGAGGCGTCAATCATGGGCCAGTTCGACCACCCAAACATTATCCGTCTGGAGGGTGTTGTCACAAAGAGCCGTCCTGTCATGATCGTCACAGAGTTTATGGAGAATGGTGCTCTTGACTCATTCCTCAGGGTGAGTAATTTTTGTGAAAACATACTTGTACTATGTTATACAAAGTTGCAAACAGTTACGTGGGGTGTTCATAAGTCATATTCAGCAGTTGAATAGAAACCTAGCATTATGGGGCTGAGAAGCTAATTGGAAATTAATCATTAAACTGTCTCAGAGAAGGAGTTCATGCAAAGAATCCCCCTAATACAAACTGGAATGGGCCTTCTTAATCTACCCAGTGCCAACAGAGAATATGTTTCATGACAATGAACATGATTTCAATCATTCTTAATTTGAAAATTTCCACACTAGCTGGCCCTATCAGCCTTTAATTTCTCTATTAATGCCTGGAACTATTAATGGACTCTTCACTCATTCGTTTATAATCAGGATTGAGCAGGCATAGAGCTTAATCAATATTCAACTCGCTTTTTTTCTTCCTTCAATCTCATGGATTGGTGTTCTGTTCCACTTTGATCTATGGTGGGTTTAAAGGGGCTGTTTGAAGTTGGCTTTGCTAGCCGCCACTTCCGACTTGTGTTTCCATCGATCTCCCTTACGTTCTTATTTGTTACTGTGTTTCGGGGGTTCAAAGCTTGTTATTGTGACCATTCAAACAGGGGTAGAAGCACCATATTCGGATGTTAGACAGATTGATGCCTGAATGCCTGAATAGAACAATGCTCCAACACAATGAGCAATAATTGGTTCAGGAATGTATTTTGTTTTTGTAATAACTTAATGGCAAAGTATAAACATCAAATGATTTAAAACAAGGGGAAGGAAAAAAAAACTATAACCTGTAATAAGTGAACATAATTACTTGCGTTGAAAAAAGGTAGCTCCAAGTTCAAATTGCTTTTTGGACGCATGTACAGTGCCTGCAGAGCTCAGAGACAGGATTGTGTCAAGGCACAGATCTGGGGAAGGCAACAAAAAAAATTCTGCTGCATTGAAGGTTCCCAAGAGCACAGTGGCCTCTATAATTCTTAAATGAAAGAAGTCCAGATCAACCAGGACTCTTCCGAAAGCTGGCTGCCCAGCCAAACCTAGCAATCTTGGGCGAAGGGCCTTGGTAAGAGAGGTAACCAAGAATCTGATAGTCACTCTGGCTGAGCTCCAGAGATTCTGTGATCCCATCTCAAAATGGGAGAAACTTCTACAAGGACAACCAAATCTGAGCATCATGTCCAGTTTCCTCCAGACATGACGCTTAGAATTGAAGCCAAAAAGTTAAATCTTGGTTTCATCCGACCAGAGAATCTTGTTTCTCATACTCTGAGTCCTTCAGGTGCTTTCATGTGTCTTTCAATGAGGAGAGGCTTCTGTCTGGCCACTCTGCAATAGAGCCCATATTGGTGGAGTGCTGCAGTGAATTCTGTTTTTGCTTTGTCATTATGGGGTATTGAGTGTAGATTGATGAGGGAAGAAATAGTTTTTTTTGATTTTAACATAAGGCTGTCATATAACAAAATGTGAAAAAAGTGAAGGGTTTGGAAGACCTTCCGAATGCATTGTACATGCTTGGTATGACAACACATCAGTGCTTTTCTAATTCTGGAGGGGAGTCCCACTGGGCAGCCTTGATGCAAACTGAATCTCTTAAGACATTAAAATTACATTTTGTCTTTATAATGCAGCAGAAAATAGCACAAACATGTAATTTATTTTGCATTGATATTTCCAAGTAGGTATTTCAAATTACAACATTCAAGTCTGGAATTTATAATCAACATAATATCTATGATTCAGTAGCGAACCAACATAATTAGTTCATTATCCTTGAAAGCAGATATGTTAGCATTTTCTGAAACCTCTCTATCCTCCAGCTATTCTCATTTATGTTAATCACGCCAAAAATAATATCTAGATAACCATTTTCATTTGTATTCATCTTTGTCCCCTAGCAAAATGATGGTCAGTTCACGGTGATCCAGTTGGTGGGAATGATGCGTGGAATCTCAGCAGGGATGAAATATCTCTCAGAAATTAACTACGTCCATCGTGATTTGGCTGCACGAAACATTTTGGTCAACAGCAACCTTGTGTGTAAAGTGTCCGACTTTGGCCTGTCACGCTACCTACAGGATGACACCTCGGATCCCAGCTATACCAGCTCTCTGGTGAGTACTTGGAATTTTCATCTTTTATTCAGCTTGAGTGCCATGGATAACATTATCTCTTTTACTCTAGTGTTTATCTGCATGTAATGTATGTGTAGGAGTCGAGTCAATTTTTTATTGACATCCAAGGCAGTGGCAACATCCCAAAAACCATCACCTACAAGTCTAATCAGTTTTGCTTCTATCTGACACTGTCTCTGTCTTTTTTAAGGTCTTAAAAACCTTTCACCTTTTCAGTGCCTTTCATTTTATATGAGCTGTCTCCATCTTCTCCATCATCCTCCTTCCTTCTCTTTCCTATATTCTGCAAGTCACGGACTGGAGGTCTGTCACATCTTCATTAGTGTGGAGTGAAGCCTCCTCTGGGAAGGCTCCTCTCTCGTTGACATGCCCAGAGTGCAGAGAAACCAAAGGGCATTGTGGCCTCTCAAACTGACAGCTCCCATCCCCCCTCTTCCCTCCCTCCTCTCTCTCACTCCTCATTCATTATTACTTGGTCATCATGGGAGGCTTTGGCTCCTCATTAACTCCTCCACACTACAGATCTGTAATTATTAGCAGCCATCGTTAGTTCATTTTCAGCCACTCCTCTTCCTAATTCAAAACACACTCTTACACCCTAACAAACACATGGCACAGGTCATTAGGACACCCGGCATGCCTGAGTTTGCGCGTTTTTTTTTAATGTGTGTGTGTGTGTGTGTGTGTGTGTGTGTGTGTGTGTGTGTGTGTGTGTGTGTGTGTGTGTGTGTGTGTGTGTGTGTGTGTGTGAGAAAGAGAGAAAAAGCATATAAGCAGTGATGTGCATACGTATGCATGTTTGTCTCTCTTTGTGTGGATGGGCGTGTGCAGGCACATGTGCAGGCACATGTGCATGTGTCTGGTATCAACTCATTGACTCTGCTTTGAGGCTTTGGTGCAAATTAGCTTGTTTTAGTGACAATGTATAATGTGTGTTACTGTCTGCCTTTACCTGTCCTCCTCTGATTTTGGGTTGACAGCCTTCAGCGGCTTTACACAACCTATTCTGCCGGTTTTCCCTAGGAGTAGAGATTTTCATTTGTTCATAAAACTGCCTTGGGTGCTCTTTCAAGACATGATTCAGTGTATACACTGTGAATGTACAGAACAATGGTAGAATTATATATGTTATGAATAAATATGAATGTAATATTAATATATTATGCAAAAAAGCACCTATTTTAGGATTAACTTCAGAGGTATTTCAACACATGCAAAACTTGAGATCAAAAGCATCCAGTCAGCCTGTGAATCAGTGCTACCCAGGTATGAAAAGAGAGTTCTCAAAATAATTTGTCTTCATCTAAATATAGGTGAAAAAACACAACAATTTACTTATATCTACTTTATTTCCACCTTTGTGGTGAAGCCCTTGTACAAACTGCTCTCTGTTAGAATTATTACTTTAGGTTATATTCAGAAACACATGCACAACATACAGTGTAAGTCCAGGAGAGGCTACCGATTGGCAGGAGATGGGAGCCCAGAACAGGAAATGTCGTAGGGGCCAGAGGAGATATGACCTCATGTTGAGAACTAATTGTTCCCCAGGAATAGCTTCCTTTGTATGCTTGACCCCTGCGGCTAAACCTTGCTGAATGGGTCTTATTTAACAACAAAGAAGAGCAGCACCTCTGTTGTCTGCGCCACTGAGCTTGCTAATAAAGCAGGGTGCAAAAGGTGGGGACTGGATTATAGATTGTGGCCAGCATTTTGATGTTGTTTAATGCAAACAAAGTCTCCTTGAGGGCATTATCTTGACAGTCAATAGAGCAGTTGAGGTTTGAAGTTTGAACCTGTTTGATGGTAACACACTCATGTTTTTCGATGGTGTGTTTTTTTTTTTACCGTTAGAGATTTTTTAAAAAGCATGTCGAGGCTTTGGCTGTGTTTTCACTTGAGTGTTGCCTTATTATCATAAGCATCCAGATGAGAGCTGTTACATTCATATCTGACCACAAACTGAGAGGATTATTCCATTAATATGCCAGTTAAGTTTGTAAATAACAGTAAATTTAATCAGCTAACATACGATCACAGTTCACAAAGACTTAGCTGATGTTTCCACAAAATTTCATGTCACTTGTCCTTTTGATCCCCCATCCCCTGAATTAAGGGAAACAACCAAAGAAGCTAGGGGGGATGTTGGGGCCCATAGGTTGCGTACCGGATCCTTTACTTGAATTAAGCTATGCGTAGTGCCCTTCACTCCGTGACCTCTTCAGCTATGGCCTCACGCTAACCAATCAGCCAGCAAGGCTGGCGTGGCAGACAAGGCCAAGGAAATCAGGGATATTAAATTGCGCTGACATGCAGAGATTTACATCGCCATTGACCCCCTCCTCCAGCAAATTAATCACTTCTTTCCCTCTACTGCTTTTCTTATTTTTCCCTGCAATTCTAGGCACACCAATTACAGTGCCTGTGGTGTGATGCTGGACGTATGGTCCGGAGGACATGCTGGTAATTGTGTTAACCCTGGATATGGGTTCATTCTGGAGCAATGTTGTGGAGGTTTCATACAGAAGGGGGCTGTCCTCCCTCTCTGTTGGCTGCTCACAAAAGTCGTGATTAATAAGACTCACAGGAAAATGCTTGGGCTGTACTGGTCTGGCTAAGGCTGATGGCTGCTAATTAATTTAAAGACTTTAAAGGCTGTGTGTTTCATTGTAGCTTTGGCTTTCTTATATTTGTATTTGCAATGCTGCATCATTACATATAAATGGTTGCATGGTTCAAAGAAGGTGCCCATAGGGACATCACAAGCCCAGGTGAGATGTGAGTGACCCTGTTAACCTGACAAAGGAGAAGATTGATTTTTGAACACTTGGTGAGCCAGGGAGACTTCCAGATTACTCTCTTTATTCACCAATCCATCTATCTAAGGAGCCATCCATCCATGCATCCATTTATCTATCTTTCCATTTTCTCCAGCTGTCCACTTCTTTTCCATTTCAAGGCTTTTCCCCGAGAAACACAAAGGTGCATCGGAACAGCATACTCATTGTAGATGTGACGAATGATGAGTCAAACCGTTTGTGGCCATGATGGGCCATATGTTTTACTGTGTGTTTTCTTGTTCATGAGTGAGTGAAAGTCAGAGATCTGGGCATGGTCACTGGGGTTTAATGCACAGTTTGTGGTCAATATAAGAGAGTAAGTGGTCACTAGGGATGGAGATGTATGTGTGTGTGGATATGTTTCCAAAATCTGGCATGCAAGTATAGCGTGTCAAATCTATTACAGCTTAGACAAGTGGTGTTACCCTTTCTATTGAGGTTTTATGCCCACAGGGCTAAGGTGAGGTGGGCAGGTATGGGTCAAGAATTTCTGTTCATGCCTCAGCTGACTATGTGGAAATGCTGTCATTGCCTTGCATGTAATGCAATGTAAACTGTATGTTTTGACTGAGTAGCCATGTACTGTATGTAGTTAGAAGTATGTGTGTGTCGTGTTTCTGGGTATACGCACATATGTCCCTTAGGTGTCTTTCCCTGTGTGTGTGTGTGTCTCTGTTCTTGTGTGTGTGTTCATTTGTTTTTGTCATTGAAGCTGAGAGGGGTTGAAAGGCGAGGTCACCGAGAGCCGGTAACAAAGCTCATCCGTCAAATCCCTGTGACCTGAGTGACATTCTCTCAGCTCCGCTCCAGTGCTCACACTATGTGGACCGCGCTGTTGTTTCTGTCATTTGTCTGTTTTCTATTTGCATCCTTTCCCCCTCTCTCTGGCTTTAGGCCCAAGCACTTTTTTTTGCCTCGTCTATTCAATTTGAAGTTAAATATTTATGCACTACACTGCAAGTTAAGGGGACAGAGTCTCTGAGTACACAAGAAGTGAAATGGGAACACATCCATATGGGCCAGGCCAAAAAAAACAAAGGGACTTTCTTTTAAAAAAAAAAATTTCTGACATATCATATTTATATGCAAACATAAAATACAAATTTGTCCATACATCAAACCTTTAACACAATGTAAACCAGTAAACCCTTTGGGGTTATTGCCATGACTTACCTCAGGCACTGTGGTGTCACAATGATGGATGACCACAACTCATCACTCTTTTGGCCATGTCCATACATCACACCACACAGCATTATACAACCCCCCCAAAATGTCCCCATTATCACAGTTAATTTCGGGCAAAGAGACAAGTTAATTTAGACAAAGATCAGATTTCGCAAAATGTGCATCAAGAAGCATTTAATTAAGGCATCAGTTTTTACCACAGAGACAATAAGAGAGCTCGGATTTTAAAAATTGCAACTGTAAATACAGATCTCATATTCACTGTCTAGTTCACAATACACCACATGCCATTTTCACACTACAGTATTGTCAATAATAATTTTCTTTATTTCTTGGTATAGGTAAAGAGAAGATGCAATCCTCTAATTCTCTTTGATGCAGCACAGCAGTCATTCTCCCTCTATAATTCATCATATCAACAGCTAGGATCACTGTAGGCTATTTCTGATGTTCAAAAACAACCTGTGTGTAAACATACATTGCTCAAGTTCCAAAACAAATATCTGCTCTTGTATTTTGTAGTTGGAACAACATAAATTCAAATAAATGTTTTCACTGATATCTCCAAAAGTTGACAACTGGATGTGGATTACTTCATGTAACTCACAGCTGATGTGCAGTAGAAATACCCTTGAAGTTTCCAACTCCTTCTTTTAGCTTGATTAGCACATTGACATTGAGATGCCAGGAACTTACTTTTATCTGTCAGTTTCGTTGGCAGAGCACATAGAGAAGTTCATGCTCTCTTACACAGATCGTCACTTGCCTACTCCCCCATAAGTATGAATCACCAGTGAAGTGAACAAGCATGATCCCCTCCTGGCTTTCCACCTAAGTTTCCTGCCAAACTGCAACGCTGCTGGGAATTGAACCCCATTCAGGCTCATTCATAATTGCAGCGAAATCCTACACATCCCACCTTCCCCTTCTGGTTTTTTATCTCTTGGTTTTGTATTTGAAACCAATTAAGATTTTACCCAGCTAATTTTATTCAGATTGTAGAGTTTAATTTGCTCAGTCTTGGAGTAAATGTAAAAGCGGAAAATATCCAGGAATGGAAACTGAATATGGAGGAGGTATAGGTTCTGAAAACAAGAAAAAAAGAAATTATCCATACCTGGTCCCTGCATCAAAGAGAGCACAACCATCCAAAGCACTCCACCTTGATTTCTACCTTCTGTCACGTTTGCCAGAGTCAGTATAAGGTGGGCATTGATTTGCCATCTGTGGCTGTTGGACTACATTTGCATCAGAGCAGGATTCAGTGAAGTGGTCTGTTTACAATTAAATCAGTAAAAAGGGATACCTTCTCTTCTGGTGAGCATCTGTCTTAATAAAAAATAACACGACACTGCTGAGTCACAAAAGGGAGATGTAATTTCTTGGAAAACCAAAGCAGTAACTTCCAAATAAGAGCTTCTGCTTTTTAAAATCTATTTAAAAAATAAATAAAGTTTTAACATGACCATTGCTTTTTTCATATTGTTCTTATTAAAGGACCCTTCATAACTACTTTCCCCAGTAGCTTTAACATCATGAGGAACACAATTAGCCTCAGCATTAAAGGACAAATCAGGCCTATTGTAGGTTGTATAGGTTGTGCTCCAGTTGGATTAAGACTGTCTGTAGATGTAATTGCCTATTTTCCACAAACTGTGAAGGAATCATGTGCCCAAGGTCACTTTCTACTATTAGCATGGAATAGTACAAGTAAGATGTGACACTTGCTAGGTTTATTTTGATAGTATCAGTAGAAGCCTGAGAAGTTGAAGTCTATTGGTGCAGATTCCTTGAGGGAGTTTAATTTTCTGTTTAACAAAACACAGTCAGGTGCTAACGATGTTGGGGAAAAAGATTAATAATGGAGTAAATAATAAATATATAGTGCTTAAGCTATAGGAAACATGGTGATGATTTGTTTTTTCTTAACTTAGTTGTGTACTAAGCAAAACTTCCAAAATTACAAAAAAGTAACTCATAAAAACAACTTTCTATTCATTTCTATTCTAGGCAAATAAAATAAAGCAATCTTGAGGATTGCTAAAATCCCAAAGATTTCACACAAAAATGAATCTACATGGTTAAGTTGCTGTAGCATCTTCACCACTGTATGACGTTGTACAGCCTTAACTATGTTTAAGCCAGAAAAGCTTTTACAACAGCCTGAAGGAGCTGTACCCGATCGATTCAAAATGAGCCCAGAAATAGCATAACAAGGCCTGTGTTTTGTGTGATATGTGTATGGATTTGAGGATTTGAGGTGGAGATGAACATTTCATTTTGTAATAGCGTTAATGTTTGCCACAAGCTGTACGTAGCTATAACAGTAAAATATGGGGGCTATACTATTTGTCCAATTAATTTAATGGTAAAAAAAATACTTTTACAGTAAATTCAATAATCTCATCTGGTGCTGACATAAAACTTCTGTGTACTACACTAAATATTGTTAATCGAGCAAAATTGGTTGTGTTTTCCTGGCTGAAATGTGCAATGCATATGCTTTAATGCTGTGATATTCACTGCTCAACACAACACAGAGGTCAACATGCCGCCATTCTCTCAGTTCTAATTACGTAAGCTTTATTTGATTATAGAATATTGGATGATTAGGATGCAGTTGGTGTTACACAGTAGTCAGCATCTCCTAGATGACCATATTTCGAAGCACACTCTCTAGCACACCCTCTAAATACTAAGGAATAAATGAACCATGTCACTAAAATAGTAAAATATCTTGATGTATTGTCATGTAATTTTTACCGTAATCTGACTGGAATTCAGTTCCTCGCAGAAATTATTTTTGAAATGGGATAAGAATGCTATAGACAGACGGTTACTGGCAATATGAAGCGTACATATTTTAATCTTGATCATGACTGAATTTTACACGAAGTAGAGCAATTATGGGAGGCTATTCTGGGTGTATAGTAAACGTTCGTTACCCTCTGCTATCTTCCCATGCAGTATGGATACATTTTTTTAGAATTCATATGTTAATCAAATCTAAAAGCAGAAGGCCTGTGTGGGACTTTTTGAGATCTTTAACAAAATAATACTTTGACAAATGCTTCCTTCAAGTTTAGCATGAAGTCATTGTATATATGGTGAAAAGACCTATGTCTGAGTAACTACCATCACTGTCACCAGCCATCTTTCTTTCTTTTTTCTCATTCTATTTTTCTCCCCATCTCTCTCTGTCACTCTTCTTCCATCTCCTTCACTCTCTTTCTCCTTCTGTTTGGGCAGGCATCCAGGGCAGATCGTTGCTCTCAGGATTTCATTAAAAGGATGCTGATGGAGCACTCTCCCCAGCCTAAGTAAATGTGCTCAAGTCCATTTGAGTGTGCATTGTTTGGAAATGGATTACTGAAGTTGGAAGAGTACAGGAAAGGAAAAGAGGGAATTGGGTACAGGGAGATGGAGATGTACATATTTGACTTCCAGATGAAGGAGAAAGTTTATTTGGAATCTCTAAATAGCTTTAGTCAATTGAAAAGGCTGAGTAAAAACGATACCAAACACTGGACTCTTCTTTCCCAGTGACAGTAAGTTTATCTGGGACATTGCTGCATGTTAGTGATGACTGTCATTGTACTCTGACAGGTATATTTGCTCCAGAATTTCTACAGCAGCATGTCAGTGACAGTCTACATGAAGGTATATGGCAGCTTGGTTGATGCAAAGCTCAAACAAGCGCAAAGACATGACAGGTGTTTCATATCCTTGCTATGTATATCAGTGTCTACACACAGACATTACCGGGCCAAAGGACCATAACAGACACCAGTAAATACGCACATTACCTGGTCACCACATGTTTATCCTTCATCTTTCAGACCTGGCTTTCACAGGAACACACGTCTCACCGTGATCCCTCTTAACCTGACAGTCCCAGCACATCTCCGCTGCAGTCACACTCCAGACGTACTGCTAGCTGTCACAACTGGTCACAACCTGTCACAGGCAGTCACAACCAGGTGGAACCAGTCATGAAGTGTAATCTCATTCTGGTGACATAAGGATGGCAGCGCGCTCAGGGTGTGGGAATTCTGTCTGCAAACATGGCTGGATGTGTCGTCCACATACATGATGTGGGGAGTACCACAAATAAAAAATCCTGATGTCACCAAGTGGGGTAAATGGGGAAAACTTTTTTGACTGTATATGGAAAGGCTTCTTTGTAGCTCATTTATTTCAGGTTTTCACGCTATCATAAGTGCTCGTTTTTTTCTTCATTGTGCCAACATTTATCAACCAGTAAATAGACCCATCCAGTATCTCTGGAAAATAAGGTACTGTCACCCACTTTATTTATCATCAGGAGAGTTTTGCGAAGTATCACTTGATATCATTACAGATTACACATTTCAATGCCTAGAGGTTCTGCAGCCGCTGTAGCGGTGTTATAGTCTGGTTCATCTACACCAATTCTGAGTTAACAGTCTGAGATACTATAAGTGTGTAAATTCTGTTTTAGGGCCATTATTTCACTTCAAAGCAAACAGAAAACAGCTTGTTCCTTTTTCAGTAGCCAGCACAATATACCATATCCAAAGAGCTCTCCCCATGCTGTGAGGCTCCACTAAGCACTCGTGCCTTTCTGTTGACGTTAGGTCTGTTTTAATTCCCATCATCACTTCTACTACCCCCCAACTCATTCTTCCTGGTATTAACGCTCTTTCTACTGAAAAAAAAAAGCGCCAGTGCTTTTTATTATGTTTTTGCCTCCTTCCCTGTATGCATGAGCTGTTCAGCACTTCATGTTATTAAAGCAGGATGCTGGCAGCGCTATCACTGGCCCACAGCAGTAATTACTACAGGTTTGCATAGCTGTCTGTGACTCACCCGCCTTGGAAATGTTATTACTAAAGTCGGTCTCATTGGAGGTGCACCGGGAGATTCTTGTGAAGCTTGTGTCTTTGCTCAGGCCATTTCAGGGACACTTAGCTCATATCCAAACATGGTCCTGGGGCGTGAGACCAGATGTACAGGGCAAAGAATGGAGTAAGCAAGTAATGATAAAGAGAGTCTGTAATAGCATTTTGCTTGGAGCAGCTATTTTTTCATGTTGTTCTGCATTTGTTTCTTCGGTTTTCATCTTTTGTATGTCAGTCCAAACTAAATAATTGACTCAAAGCATTGCCCCTGACAAAGTGACAGATGAAGAATTTGGGCATTTGCCATTTTATCGTTTTGTAGGGAAGATATTTGGCTTGTATCTGTGTAGCTCCATTGCCCTCAGCCAAAGAAAGGGCAAGAGAAAGTGTCTCAGTATAGATGAAACGATTCAGATATGAACTAGTCTGAGATATGAGAAAAGCATTGAAGTCGCTTGGGCTTAGATAGCTTTTATTTGAGTATTGATCTCTTCCTCTCTGTATTTCTCTCTTGTTCAGTTTTTTTCTGTTTGTCCCAACATTGGCTAATTTCTACAGTGCTTCATGCCTTTTTCTCCACTGGATGGTGTGTTCATTGAGAGCTGAGTGTTGTCTTTGCGTTTTGCAGTGTCTCCTGACAGGAGTCTCCATTCATGGTCAGATGTTAAATCTCTCTTCAGGGTCAGCAACGTCTCGAAGGTCAAACCCTGAAGAGGTGCTCATTAATGAGCTCAGCCTCTCCTCCTCTGTACTGCCACACAGCACTGACCTGTGGAACCTCCATACTGTGCATGCACACAGAAAAACACACGAGTAAAGCTGTTTATGATTATTCTTGTCCAGCATTTCAGGCATCAGCCTGCAGTATGGAAACACCCAACAAAACCATTTTCTGTATGTCATTCTCCTCACTTATCGATTGTTTTTCTCTGCCTCTAGCTCTCTTTTCATCCATCTTTCTCCCCCTCTCTGATTCCTCTCTCCCTTTCCTCGCTTTCAAAAAGCTAGCAGGGAACAGGGTGGCCTGTGTAGGTTGCTCTTTGGGTTTGGGTTTGTTTCCGGCAGCTTATCTGCAAATGCTCAGGTTCAGCTAATTGGCATTATTAAACTGCTGGCGAGCTCAACTCAGATGTAAGGGGAGGTGCTGTGGAGGGTGGGGAGACACAAAAAGGGATTTATGTTTGTCTGTCTGTGTTTGTGTGTGTAGCTGTGCATGTACAATCCTCTGTGTCTGTGCCTGTGCATATTTTCCCAAGTGTGTCGATATATATGTGTGATTGTGGGTCTGGAATTTTATAGAAGCGGCTGTCAATTTCAATCAACAAGGCGTGTGGCATGCCTGAGGCCCAGGTAGCCCAATTACAGGCAGACACGCTCTACATACTAGCAGAAGCCTAGGCCTATCTTTCCTAATGCAAAAAGGGGTTTGTGGGAGAGGAGACGCTAAATGTACTACTGTTGGTCGATGTTTAAAGGGCAAACACTGTTGGGAGCCTCTACTGAAACAGAGGCAGAATCTTGTGTATGTTTTGGGCTGCTGGAGGATTAATACACTGATGAGTGGATAAAGATTTAGATGGAGGAAAACAGTCGAGGCAAGCACAGTCGTAATGAGGGTAATAGCCACCTTTAATTCGGTACCACTGAAAATAAAGTTGGCAATAGACTCTTTTAGATCTCAGAAATTTCTCTTTTCACCTCCTCCCCCTTTTTCTCTCTTTAGGGTGGGAAGATCCCAGTAAGGTGGACTGCACCAGAGGCCATTGCTTATAGAAAGTTCACCTCGGCAAGTGACGTGTGGAGCTACGGCATCGTCATGTGGGAAGTGATGTCATTTGGAGAGAGGCCTTACTGGGACATGTCCAACCAAGATGTAAGTGTTTGTTTGTAAACATCAAAAGAATTAAATAATATCATTACTTTCTAAATGTAATCTATTTCCTTTGAAACATGATGTTGGGGTGGAACATCAGACAGTGAGTGACCAATGAGCTATCAATTATGGAGAGAAAGGCAGTTTTATCTGATAGGAAAGGTAGAAAGGTGTAGTTTTAAAAAATGTCTTGACTTTTTACTTATACCCACTAATGCAGGATGGCGTCACCATTCATGAAGTAGCAGTTTTCCAGGAAGTCCAAGTGCCCATTTCATGAGATCTTTAAGCAAGATCATAAAAAGGAACATTTAAGTTGGGTTTTATCACTTTTCTCAGCTTCCTTGCGCAAAAAAAAAAGACAAGTTTAATCTGAATAAACTACCTCATTAATAGAACGGTCATTTCCGTACTGATGTAGTTGTACTGCCTTTTCACCCCAAAGATACACAATCAAGGATCACTCATGAGAGTGGAAGCTGTAATAAATCAAAACATTTTTATCAGTCCCCATCTCATCGCATCATCACTGAAGATGTCCTTGACTCTGACTTTGAAAGCAATCTCGCACTAGTCCCTTTCCTTCCTGGCCGGCTTTTGAGAGCAATGAATGATGCTGAGAGCCGTACTTTGTTCCCCATGTCCGTTTGGATAAGGTCCACACACACTCCCACAAACACACAGGCACCAACACAAACGCACACAACCATTGGATATAGTCCTGTAGTATGAGGTCTCTCTAAGAGAGCTTACAGAGACAACTAGCCAGCCATCAGGCCTCTATGGACCACACTCAACGAGGAGCGTCCAACGCAGCAGATGTTGCCACAGTGGGCCAGAAGCAAACACTGCCTGGTGGGACTAATGCAGGGAAGAGGACTGGCACTACTCAGCATGTCCGGCTGCTCAGTCCACGCACACATACACAATTTAAAACACACACACACACACACACACACACACACACACACACACACACACACACACACACACACACACACACACACACACACACACACACACACACATCTCCGTATGCACCATTTGTCAAGATTCTGCTGAGTTGCACTTTCGAGTGAAGTTGCCAACCTACAGAGCAGCCTCTAATTTTTAATGATAGTATCTTTACACTTGATTTTACACCAGACCCTTATCTCGCAACTATGCATTTTTAAGAAAAAAAAAAGATCCATAGAGTATATGGATATGGGTAAGAGGGTCCTTCAATGTGCAATGCAGAAATCTCTAGTCTTTGTATTGTCTAACAAGGGGCTTCACAGTTGCAGAATAAGCATGTTTTACTTTGACATATTATAGCTAACAGAATGTGAAGAACATTAAATTATACATATATGTACTCCAATTCTGTGTAAGTCTTCAAATCTTCCTCAAGTCCTGACTGAACTTCACTCAACTTTTACAAAACACTTGACTCTAACTCAGACTACCCTGAAACTCATAGTGGTTGCTTCTCTCTAACAAGGCCATGAGCGTTTAAGAGGTGTGTCAAGAGGCTGTACTTCACAGTGTTAATTATATGCAATCTGCCCATTCCCCAGTGACTTCCTTCTACAGTGACACTACCTCTGCTCCCCTTTCCTTCTCTTTCCTCACTCTGCCCTCCAGGAGTGGCATGTGATTGGCTAGAGTCAAGAGGAAGGGCACATCAGCCTGAATGCTAACTGTCGGTTGAGGGACCAGAGAGAGTGTGTCTGTATGGGGTGGGGGTGGGGTGCTGGTGGGGATGTTGTTGAGGTAGGGGTGAGCGTGTCACGATTACAGGGTGGATACGCTTAATGTAATCAGTCACTGAAAACTCACTCAAATTAGTGTTTTGCTTTTAATGATGTACATTATTGACTATCAGCCAGCTGGTAGAAAAATACTATTAGTGACAGCAATTAGTTGTAATTACTGTATGACTTAAGTGTAGTATATAGAATTATCAATTATATCAGTTTTGGAATAGATAACACCTACAACCCTTCCCGCCCTTTCTCCCCTTAGGTGATTAATGCCATTGAACAGGACTACCGTCTGCCACCGCCCATGGACTGCCCCAGTGCCCTGCACCAGTTGATGCTGGACTGTTGGCAGAAAGACCGTAATGTACGGCCCCGCTTCACCGACATCGTCAGCACCCTGGACAAGATGATCCGTAACCCCACCAGTCTCAAAGCTGTAGCCAGCATCCCTGCAGTGTGAGTAAAAAACACTTTTTCAACACTTTTTATGCAACATGCACATTCACCCCAAAGTGGCAATCCAAGTACACACTAATATCCTTTTTATCTGTTTATCTGTTTATGTATAAAGTATTTACACATGCTGTCCGCACCCAGCACGTACCAGCTTACTTTTTTATCCTCTCATAAAATAAACATGAATTTATTACTGCAGATTGCATTCAACTTGAACTTCTCCTCCCCAGGATTTTCTTCCTTCTGCTCATAAGTCACTTAAACCCCCCCCCATTACTGGCCCCACATTTTGTGGATATTACATAAATTATTCTTACCCCATAATGACAGAACAAAAACATGTTTTTAGATAAATTAAAACATATAGAAACATCTAATTAACATACATATTCAGAAAGTTGTTCTTTTCGTTATTTTGTAGAGGCACCATTGGCCTTGATTTGTTTTGAATCTTGCTGGGCACGATTTTGCCAGTTTTGCACACCTTGTTTTGGACAATTTGTTCCACCCTTTCACAAAGATCCTCTCAAGCTTGGCCAGACTGGATGTGGAATGTCTGTGAATTGCTCTCAAGCTTTAGGTTTCTCCACAGATTTTCCAATTCAATTTCCAGGCTTTGGCTGGGCCACTGAGGGCTACTGAGTGAAGCCACTTTTGGCTGTTTGCTTTGGGTTGCTGCAATATTGTAAGGTGAACTTTTGGCCCCAGTGAGTCTGGGTTTGTGAAATGGAGCATGTTTTTCTTCATGGTCTCTCCTTTATTTAGCTCGCTTTACTGTTTCTCTAAATGTGACCAGTTTCCTTATATCTGACACCGAGAAGCATCACCAAAGCATGCCTCATTGCAGGGATGGTATTAGCCAGTTAATGAGTGGTATCTTCGTTTTTGCTAGTTGCAAACTTGGCATTCAGGCCAAGGATTAAAGGTTTTCTCCCATGATACAAAAGAAACGCTGCTCTCTTTTTGTTATAGATAGATATATATATAGATTAATATATATAGATCGGGTCAAAAATACTTTCCAATGCCAGTATTCATACAGTATACACACACACATGCACACTTTCTCCTTCTCCATCTTGCATCCTCTCACACACGCCCACGCAATTACCATAACCACAGTTACTCTCCTTCACTTTAAATTCCCCTTGCTTAATATTGCATCAAAGCACTGCTCTGTATCTCCTCTTACCCCCCCCCCATTCTCTCTCTCTCTCTGTCTCCCCTCCAGGCCTTCTCAGCCACTGTTGGACAGATCCATACCTGACTTCAACACCTTCAGCTCAGTAGAGGACTGGCTCACTGCCATCAAGATGAGCCAGTACAGAGACAACTTCCTCAACTCAGGCTTTACCTCCCTGCAGCTGGTGTCTCAAATGACCTCAGAGTGAGTTCACCTGCTCGTGTGGAAATGAAGAATTCCATACCCATATGGCACTTGATAGACACGACTGTATAAGATGACTCAACGTCAAGTGCATGTATTTTTGGCATGAATGCACCCAGTAACTCAAGTCTTTGAATGACTGCATCAAAGTAAAGCCTGTATGGGTAATGCATAAAATTATGACTCATTATACCAGAAAATAACATTTTGACAAGAATATTTCCATCTTTGCTATTCAAGTATTATGATATACAGTAATAACTAAGCTTTTTCTATTTATAATTTTCCAAAATATGAATATGGATGTAAATCCTTTAATTACACATTTTAAAAGGCATACAGTGTTTATTCACTGCTGTTTATGTGGAGTATTTCAAAGGTTGGGTCATGATTGCAATTCTGGTAGCACTTGTAGTACCAACAGACACAAATATGAACTCCATTTATTTTAATTAACAATGTTGCTTGGTCTACAAATGTATGCAAAAATTTAAAATCATTATAACATTTTTTATTAAAAATGTATGCTTGGGGCTTGGTGGCATTTATGCAGTCTTTTTGCAATGCAAAGTAACATGCATTACTACGTGTTCTCTCAAGTGATAGAATTAATTTTGTAAATTTGTGTTTTCATTCATTCTAGCTTTCAGTCCTGAATTTGTGCTGTCATATACTGTATAGTGATGTATGGACTGTAAATGCACCAGGAATGATTTGGCATTTTTTGACAGTATAATTGCTTCGTACTCAAATGATCTATTCCATCTTCAATATGACGGAAATCCTTTCATATATTGCTTCAATATATGTTCTTGCTTTTCAATTTTCTCTCTCTCTGCCTCTTTCTCTCTAGGGACCTGCTGAGAATAGGAGTGACCCTGGCAGGCCACCAGAAGAAGATCCTCAGTAATATCCAGTCCATGAGGGTGCAGATGAGCCAGTCACCTATCACTATGGCATGACTACAGGGGGCGCTGTGCCACGGAACGGGCAGTATTCGCAGGACCGACACCAATGGCAGCCCTCGAATGACCCCCGATCCATCGGAACGCGCCAGAATCGAGACTATTGTCTTAATCTAATCCACTACCATGACAACAGGAGACCAGGGTCTACACAACCATATTGTTAACAGCTATCACACTTCATGCAATGCACGCCAGGAGTTCAGGGTCCAGACTTGATACTGTTTCTCTACTAACAGCCATTCATGTCATTCTGAACCAAAATAACTCCAACAATCGGACATCAACACAGGGAATCGCTCACAATTTCAGACTGTATGGTAAAATGAATGATATTATACCTCTATATTATATGGACTAGAAGATGTTAAAATTGTAAACAGAAGTGTGAGACATTTAGAAACAACATGTGACCTGTGATTTTATCCATACTGTCGTCAATGTGTGCAATGAAGATGCCTTGACCTGGCCAGATAAAAGTCCCAGAAGAAAAAGCAATTACCAGTAGGAATAATTAGAGGAAGAAGAATACAGGGATGTACAGTGGAGCACCATTTTTAACTTTCACATCATCTTTTGCTTGTTCGAAGAATTTGACAAAATGTATCGTAAATGAACTGGTGAAAATTCAGAGCTTAGTTATATTTTTGTCGTCTACCATCTGTTTGTTTGTTTGTTTTTTTTATCACTATAGCAAGATGCCGTCCACTCGTATTTTAACTTTAACACTACCTGTGGAGTCCTGGGTGAAAGGCCTTGGGCCTAGGACTTCGTTGCCAGCCCCACCCAGATTCAGAGAATATAAATATGTTTATCTCTTGCTAAATATGATTATATCTTTCATAATAACCTTCATATTGAAGGTGATATGTATGAATATGTATGTACAGAAATCTCTGCTTGCATTTTTGGCAAAGACATGTTTGTTGACTAGATTGTGATAGACACATGCAATGTGGAGATTCCTACGGTGCCCTGGTTCCCTTTGGACAACTGAACAACAGACATTGGCTTGTACGTCTCCCTTTTCCAAGGGCACAAGGACAATCCTGACTGAATCTTAACCTGAGGAAAATGTAAAAGGAATCATGGGTGAAAAATTGGTATTGTAGATCTATATGAAAATTGCTGTAGGAGTTAAAATAGTTGACAAAATATCCATTTATTGGAGATCATGTTAAATGTGGGTGAACACATTTTGTCTCTTGCTAGTGAGCACTTACTTGTACAGATATGATTTATGGTTTATTTTCTTTTTGATTTGTTGTTGTTTGTGTTGGGAGAGCTCAGCACCATCCAGAGGGGAGGGAAACTCCACGCCATGGCCAGCCTAAATCCATGGTAAGTACCTGCTGATGACACAGGAAAAACACTACTTAACATCAAATGGCTCTATATCTGGTAGATTTTATTTCAGGGAAATCCAGTTAGTCTTTCTCATGGGTGCCGCAGATACCTTGGCCAAGGCCAGATTTGCTGCAAGTTTGAAATGCTTTGGAGAGTAGCTAATCAAGGCACTGGAAATCGGAGTGAATCATCATCACTTCTCTACACAGTGAAAATGAACATCTGGGATGAGGTTTGCCAACAGACGCCTGATGCCATTCCAGTGAACACACAGGCTTTAACAGCCCACACAGGCACACTGCTTACAGCGTAGCACAGCCTCCCATAGACTGCTGTAGCTAAACTGCTGAGTAAATCTATGCACTCTCACTATATGCTGCTGCCATATGGGTAGGCAGGTCGAGTGCAAACCGCAATGGTGCCACAGAGAGTTTCGTGCATGTGTGAATTTCTCACATAACTCTTAGGTGCAGGAATTGGTGTTTGGAAATGAACCCTTTGGTGGTATTGGATTGTGAGATGTCTACATTATTCCCAAAGGAATGTCATGGATAACTGTATGAAATTACACTGCAGTATTTTGGAATATATTTTGAAGACTGTTCCGGATATTGCACAAGGATGATTTATCTTTTTTAGCCTGGGCATTGTGCTTTATGATTGGATTGTGCAATATGATTTTTTTTTCCTTCCTCTTTGTCACTTGCTTCAGTCTCAGGTTTTGGGAAAACAAAGAGGCACTGTAGTTGTATTTTATGAATCAAGTTATGTCAAATGTTAATGAAATAATGTTAGCAGCACTGGCCTTTAAAACTGAGAGCAAACTGACCCGAATGTTCATTTGGCAATATTCCTTTGACATACAGTCATGGCAGCCAAGTCTCTTAGCTCACAGACAATTATCATGAGCTATGTAGTATCAATTCTTTGCAGTAGCTGTGACCCTGCTAAAATCCCTTTTGGCCCTGTTTGAAGAGACATGAGTGACGACGGTTCTAACCACCTTGCATCCAAAATTAGAAACTGATGGCAGGCCCATTAGCAGATTATTAAGTATACTCACACCCTCAAGTCATCCTCCTCCTCCTCTGTCTGTCCTGCCCTCTCTACTGACTACTCCAGCTGGCTGGCAGATCTCCAGCTCATTTATCCTGGGTGTAACCTAGCTGTCCTGTGCTTGGGCTGGGCTGGGCCGGGCTGGCCAGCCCGGCCCAGCCCGGCCCAGCCCAGCCAAGCCTGAGAAATGGTTGGCTCCATGCCTCAGTGGCCACTTGGGGTGCAAACATCTGATCAGCCATGGGGAGGGAGACTGATGGGACCATCAAAAAACCAACACACACACCGAGGAACCCTTAATTATGTTATTCTCCTGTCTGGTTCACAGCCTGATGCTTATTGGAGAGAAAGTGAGTTGAGAACCGGCAGAGTGTGTGCATACAGAATGTGATAAAGAGAGGAGGATGAGTCAGTTTACAGGAGGGTGGGGTTGCAGGGCAGAAGTGACATGTAGAAGAGATGGTTAGATGAAAACCAGAAAGTTAGTTCCTTGAAGTGAATCAGTCATTTTCGTCTTGCACTCTGGTTTATATGGCAACATCTCTTTCATTATATAAGTGTTAATTTCGTTTGTTTGGTAATGGAAAATACTGTAATCAAGCAGCTGGATTGGCTCATGGACAAAATCAATTGCCTTTTCAATTCTCCAAGTCATTGATTTAACAAGTACTCCTAAATACAATCACATGCTCCTCAAGATTGGCATAAATCCCTTTCAATGAAGCCAGTGATTCAATTTGAATGCATTAGTCCTCTATTCAGCTCAGTCCTATGTATTTGCTTTTCAGCCCAAGAGCCTGTGAATGAGATGATAGAATGTATTCATTATGTAACAGTGTAATTCTTTTTTGCCATTTGCTGTTTGTCTTTCTAAATATCTGACTGTAATGACACTCCAGTGTGATTAATGGAGAGGCGTTTCACCATCCCTCTCTGAAAGCTCTTTCATATAGAAGCCATTCATCACACACTGATACAAAACACAAGAACAGAGCCTGTTAAATGTTTCATGGTGCTGTAACTGTCTGAGAAGTGACCAACGATCTTTTTAGTAGCTGATTTCATGGCTGTCATTTATAGGTCAGGACAGTGGAAGCCGTGTTCACCTGTAAATGAGCTGACATGTCTCCCTGCAAAACTAAACTTATTAAACTACGCCATTCTCGTTTTTCTTCTGTTTCAGACTGCAGACTCAGAGATTCACACACACATAAAACAGCATACGCACCGCACCTCCTGTTCACACATTCACACACGCACACGCAGTGAACACTCAGATGAATTGCTGTCGGCAGCCAACGGAGGAGGACCAGGTGATGTGGGACCTTTCCAGCATACCAGTCACAACCTCCCTCTATGGTACACAATGGATGGTGGACCTAAATATGAGTGTGCTAATGTCATAGTTTGTTTATTTGTGTGCAGGAGAGAGACTGTATGTGTGTGCATAGCAGGCACATTTGTGTGTATAGACATTTATGTGTGCACAGGTACATTGTTTAAGAGCGTGAACGGTTCCCTTTTTTTTGTTTCTGAATAGCTATCACTTGTAAATTGTGACGAGTATGTGTCAAGAGTTTGTAAGCTGTAACTTTCTGAGAACTATTGTACTAAAATGCACTCAATAAAGGCCTTGGAAAACAAGTCAATCATTTTAGGGTCTGACTCAAAGGGCGATAATTCTATTTTCATTAAGGGTGAGTCAAGAAAGTAGTGAGGAAGGGTTATTATCCAGTAACACTACTGTCAGTGCTGTGCATGAATATGACATCTAATGCATGGTTTCATAATGGCGAAGGAAATAAACGGCTTTTTGTGACCAACGGTCTGGCTGGAAGCACGTGTTAAAAGCCATCAGCCACTAATAAACGAGCCATCATTCGGATTACATGCAATTCCAAAAAAAGGCTCTCAAAGACAAGTAACAGTATTTTGACAAACTAGTGGAAATTATCCTCCTATCGAAACTATTATCTGGGTCTCCAGCACACACTTACACATATACAGTACAAATATACAAGTAGTTACAGTAGTCTCGTGAATTACGGTTGCCAGGGACTTTAGGAGCACTTCACACCCTGGAAAACGTTTTGCACAGTAATGAAATGGTTACTGAGGTGAGGCAAAACATATGGGCATGTATCCAACTCTCAGCATGCCTCCGTAATTGTTTATTGAATCTAATTGATTAATAATATCCAGCTTCATATTAGCAGAGAGACTGCTGTGCAGGGGCTGTGCTAAATAGAGAGGAAGCCAAAAAGATTCATGACACAGCAATTTTCTGTCTTTTCAAGTGTGTGATATTAAATAGAGTGTTTCAGTTGTCCCTTTGTCCTTTTATGATGCTTTATGAAATGACGTCCTTTTGGAAGCGGCAAAAGCATCTGCTGCTGCCTACAAATCTTTTGACATGGTGTTGATGAAAATATGGATATCTTTGAACTAAGAGTAACTAAACACCAAGCTGAAAAGCTGCATTTCACTGCCCTCAGTGGTTCAAAGTTTCAGCCCTGGTTCTGGAAGCAAAAGTCCCATAAGTTTTGTTATATTATGAAAATGTTATGTTATGTGCATTTCAGCAAGAAGCATCTGATCATGACTGGCAGAGGCCACAGACTGAGATGTTCAGAAAACTGATATTAGAACCTGCAGTTTAAGGCAGTTCACTTTTCATTTCTGGGTCACTTTTTAGAGAAATTCAGTAACTATGGCAGCATCTTTTCTTACCAACTGTAACAACAAAGCTCTGGTTTGAGCCTCTGACTGATTTCTTCCCCAAGGCTCATGAGTACTGTAGTATTTAGAGCCATTTACATTGCCAAAATGACAGACAAAACACAATTTCTCCTGAACTAAGTTGAAATAATTAAAACTAATTAAAAAAAAAATAAAACTGGTCATAATATAAACCCATAGGACTATTTAGTACATTATTTGGGAAATTTCCATGTTTCTGTGTCAAGTAACACTAAATATATCGTTTAAAGAACAAGACTAGACTAGAAAACCTAGTATATGACTGGACCGCATGTGGTCAATGTGCAAAATTTAGGACACAGTTGAAAACCTGTTGTGGAGCCACTGTAAACAACTGCTTTCAATGGAAAGTAGCTAAAGCCTGCTGAAAAAGATGCTAAATATGGCTAGATGATGTAATACGCTAAATAGCATATTCATGAGGTCATCATGTCATATTTGCAGTCTGCCTATTGTCAGCCGGTTTTAGCCCTTTATCTGTTTGCTTCTCTCCTACTGTCTATGCTCACGTATACAGTATTTTAATACACCCGAATTCCAAAAAAAGCTGCTCTCATTTACATGTTCTTCTGTTTCTGTTGTCGGGCAACGGAACAAGTATGAAATAGTGACTGAAACATACCAATTAAGACTTCAGGTTAACCAGCTGTCACTTTCAAGCGATTTCCAAGCTGCTGCTCTGCACAGCTAAAACCCTGATTTCATAACCGCAATGTCGTCTGACAAAATCACCATGCACATAAGTTAAGGACAACGGCTGTGCTGTGATTTCAGCTATATTTACTTGTAAAATGATCAGTCAGAGAGAATGTTAGATGCTTTTTTCCATCTATGAAGCTGATGTGCAGTCAATTGAATGAGATGCATAGAGGGTGTATCTGCAAAGGGAGAGCCCAATCTTGTGCTTGCGGGGCAACACTGGCGACTCTCTTCTACAGAGAGTTGCTAAGGTTTGTCCAAAAAGGCACTAGATTTATTGCCAGGGTTTTTTTTGAAAAAAAGAAAATCGCTAAAGGGGTCTGAATAGTCAGTAAGTTGGCAACACTGCCTGTAAAACAACCCCTGATGACAGAATAAAAACTGTTTGTGCCAATTCGTTTTGAAAGCAACGGACAATGGGTAAACTTCAACACTCAGCCAGCTGACCAATGGTGCAACTTCATCACTCACTCACGGACATTTGCGCTGTCAGCCTGGCCATGCTGTCTCGGTCTAGCCAGTAATTTGAAATGTGAATAAAGAATATGAAGTACAGCTCTTATTAAATCACTGTCATTCTTACAGTATTGGTACTAATAAAGTGGGGTATAGAACCATTTTTAATGGCAGGGTGTTGTGATACCTTTCTAGTATCGGTATACCGTGCAACACTAGTTTACAGGCTGACTTCTTGGTTCAACTTTGACCTTCCATACATATGGCAACACCCTGTTGTTACCTTTATAAATGATGACCAAAACAACAAAAGGAAGACCAAAGTTGTATTAGATAGGATTTTTTTCTGTAATGGTTGGCGTCATTGTCAGGAAAGGCTTAAGACTAACGCTCTCAATGCTACCACACGTCTCACAGGAGATGTGTTACTGCTCAGGAGACAGTTCAAGGTCATATGGATGGTTGAATAGCACTTGTAATGCTTTACTAATAGTTAAACAGATGTAATGACCATTGATATGGTGATGGTCTTTATGGTATCCTTCCCCTGCGCCTTTAGCTTAATTGGGCCTGTTTGTCACTTTAGTCAGAGCAATTAGAGAGATAGAGGAAGTTATTGCCCTCCTGACAAGGAGTCCTACATTACATTAGGTGTGAATGCTGATTTGTATGTGTGTCTGTGTGTAAGAGAAACTGCATGAGATAGACAGATTAAGGCTGAAAGAAAGCCAAAGAGGAAATGAGTATAGAGAGCGTTTTCTTAAAAGTATACTGGATCTGTATCAGGGTGTTTACCACTGACGGAGGAGTCAGTTCATTTTATTTCACATTAAAAGTCACAGGAAGTTTGAAAAGTGACTTCTCAGCAGCAAATTTTCACCTTAATCAATATTCCCTGAGCAATCACCTGTGAGAAAGGGATTGGTGCACAGCAGGGAACCCCTGCAGAGAGAAGGGGAGAGAGATGGAGAAAAAGCAATCCATCCAGTGGTGTAGACCAGAGTGTGGGAGTAGAACACTTGGAGGGAATACTGAGTGAAGGACAATGGAGGAACATAATAAACTTACAACCCTGGCACAAAGATTATGGCATAGAGTGTCCAGGAAGTTAGAGAGAGGAAAGGTAAAATTGAAAGTAGGCATTTCTCAAATCCTTGTCCTAGCTCTACGTATGTGTCCTTACAGTACCTGTGTGTGTGTGTGTGTGTGTGTGTGTGTGTGTGTGTGTGTGTGTGTGTGTGTGTGTGTGTGTGTGTGTGTGTGTGTGTGTGTGCGTGTGTGTGTGAGCATTTTAAAAATATGTATTTAGCAACACACGGAGAAAATAACATGAATAGAGTTGTGTCAATCTCCAGTGACTCCCTTTGTGAGATTATGTGAGGCCTAAATCTAATCTCAGCTCTTGCTGGCTGCAGGGCCTCAGTAAGCTGTCTGCATATTTAGAGTTATCTTGGGGGCCTAGGAAAAGCCCAGAGCACAAACTTCTCGGGGTCTGAATATGGTTCACAAGCTCTGTGGAGGCCTGTGTTGTTTTCTGATGTGCATAATTTTACAGACAATGAAATATAGCATAAAAATGGGTTACAAATTAAACCACCGACCACCAGAGCAGCTTCAATGTTCCTTTGCATAGATTCAAAGAGTCTCTGGGACTATACTGGATGGATGAAAAACAATTCTTTCAAAAGATGTTCCTCATTTGCTGCTTTTGATTATGGTGACAGAGTGCTGACAGGCTGGTCCAAAATCTCCCATAGGTGTTAAATCTGGTTGATACCTGCTGATTCTGGTCATTTTCATCAAGCCATTCAGTAAACCCTTGTGCACTGTACACCCTCTACACCTGGACACTGGACACCCTCTATCCTTAGACCCTAAGTAAAGTAAAAAGTTCCCAAAAAAGGAGAAAACCTCAGAAGGAGAAAAAGAGGAGGAATTTCTCTTTCAGGATAGATGGACATGCAACAGATGTTGTATGTACACACTAAACAGAAATAATCATAACTTACCCTATGTAGAAACAAAATGATAGTATTGGGTAAATTGATTCTAAACTTGTATCGAGAATATGGATCTGGGAAAATGTTGAGCTAATACCACAAGGTGCCAAAACTAGAAGGACCTGAGCCACATGACCTCCCCTATTCCACGAAGTCTGGGAAATAGGTAAGACTACATGTACACACATGAGGCAAAATTAAAGATCAGAGACATCTGATCTTTGCTGCCTGGTCATATGAATTTCATTGCTGATATGTGTACAGCACAGCTTCTCAGGGAGACAGATTCACAGATATTAAAAAGAAAAACAGTAAATGAGTAGAAGACTGAACTCTGTGTCTGCCTCCATAAACATTGTTTGAGCACATGTAGAGCCCCCTGGACTTGTGGCCAGATGTGGTCTGGCTGAGCAGGTATTACCTTCAGCGTCTTTTTCCTGCTTCAAAAGCCAAATTTGGCCTTTGCGGAACAACATAGCTAATCCTGCTCAATTCTTTCCATCGTTACAATGGAGAATTTGCATTTCACTTGTTCAATAATTAAGTTATTGATGGACCTCAGTGAATTTCCTAAATGTGTAAATACTGCTTTGTTTAATCGAGATGTCAGTTACGAGACTCAAAGTGTATCTTTCTTAACAGTAGAAGACATTTCTCCTTTTGTGTATAGGAAGAGAAATCCAGCACCTGGGTCAAATGAGATTTTATGTCTCGGAGGAGTTCATCAAATTTAATTATGATACATATAATTACCAAAAGCAATCTTCTGTGTGGTAAGAATAATCATTTCAGAGACGTTCGCACCTGCAGGGGTAAGGCGTAATTTAGAGACAGTCTAGAGTGACAGGAGAAAGCGATTGAGCAGGAAAGAGACAGAAACAGGTGATTGCTGTATACTCCACTGGGAAAACAAAAGCAGTCAGCCTGAGATGGTCTGCTGTTTAGTATCTGAAAGAATTACAAAAGAAAATTACACAAGTACTTGATTTGAATTATTATTAAAAAATGGCCGTCTTTCATCAAAGTATGATGAAAGATGAGCAGGTATTATCATAACAATATGGGAAGAAAGACAATATGAAGTTGTACAGCAGGGCCGGAGTGAATGGGAGATGAAGGAAGAGGTGAGTTATGATGGCTCGAGGATCACAGCTGTAATTGGTTCTTTCACAGGGTGAGAAGGAGTAGGGGGTACGCGGAGAGACATTACGCCCCTTTCTCTCACACTCACACACACACACACACACACACACACACACACACACACACACACACACACACACACACACACACACACACACACACACACACACACACACAAACTCCGTCTCACAAGCTCCCCATCCATCCCAGAAACCCCCCGCAGAGCCTAATCCCACACAGAGCCCCTCTCAGCTCCGCCCGCCTTCGATTGCTGCAAAAATCAATGAAATATTTTCCCACCAAAATGAAGAGGAACAATGGATGAGATCCGCACATCAAGGTCTTCCTAATTAGAGAGATCACACAAAAGGGCTCTTTTGCTTCATGGCTTGCAACACAGAAGGAGACAGGCTGGAAGAGGAGAAAGAATGGATAGTGAGTGATGAAGGTCATACCCTTCCCACTCGTTGCTCCCTTCTCTCTAATATCAACTTCATAACTCATAACCTTTGCTGCCAAAGTACATCTGAACCAATGACATCCCTCCATGTTTCTAGCCATATCTGTGCACACAGCATGCCATGCCAGAGATACAAGCTTTTTCTTTCCTTGTCTCCTTCCCTGATGTGTTAAGAGGCATGTCACTGTGTTTTATCACATCTAACCCTCAAAATGGAAGTGGAAACCCTGCTATATCGTTGTATTATTGAAAGGCCTACTGATGGCATTGCTCTGGATAAATGCAGAAGGTAAACTGTGTCTTGTGTAGAAATTCTACAATGCCCTTAACTCGACTGCCCTCACAGGGTGACGCAAGAGAAAAGATGAAAACAGACAATGCTGACCTCTCTCTAATGAGGGTGATGAGATAAAGATATGTAAATTTCCCTCCAAATTTGCCTTCAGCCTTTTGTGTCAAGGACTTTACCTCCACTTCTGCTATACTGTACATACCTGTATAGCAGAAGTGGACTGCAGATGATTAATTAAAACTCCCCTCAGCTCGACATAAAAATTCAGTAAATCACGTTTTCTCCACTCTTACAGTGACTTCCCAGGTTATGTTCTTATGGGTGAGCACTGCACAGTAGTAATGCATGTGAAGTAGAATTATGAAGAGCAGTGAAATACTGGTTAATGGCAGTCATTACTACTCTTAACCAGCATCTGCTATCTTAACAGATGTTCATAGCATTGAGAGGTATGTTTCATAGATGCAATTCAGCTGGTATTATGGTATTAATACTTGGTGAAGAAAGATACACTGCACAGTCCTACTTTATGGGATGCTGTTAACTGGCTGTTACAGAGCTCCATAGGGAATATACAACACATTCAGCTTTATGACTCACTGGTGTGGGCATACTAGCTAAAGAACGTATAAAATGTATACTTTGATTCCCCATTTCTTGGCTAAAATACCCAATTTAAAAAAACCTATATCAGTTAAACACAAAGGCCCATCTTACCAGTATTATCACCCAGGTATTGTGGATAGCTAAGGTTCTCAGGTGGAAATCGCAGAGCAAATATCTCCTGTCAAACAGTGTGATTTCATTCGTAGCAACAGGCTTACTATCAACACTACAAAAACTTTGGGTGATGACTTGGGGTGATGACTTCCTGATGACCTACTGTAGGCACTAACCTCAATTTCCTGGTATACTGTACGGCTGGCTGGGTGACATTTAATGCGTGTCATTCTCCATATCCTTCTCAGGATAAAGGGATATTTAATGAATCATGTCATCTATCCTCTCTCTATCCTCTCTCAACTATAAATTAAAAACATTAAAATGCTGAAAAAACTGAAAAACAAGAAAAAACAGCAGGGAAGTTTCTGCTGTGTTTTGCAGGAGGATCAGCGCACACAGCATGACTCAAGTTCAACCCAAATTCATGTGGAAAACGAACAGCAGTAACAATGTAGGAACACGGATACAATGAAACCATGAGGCTGTTGTCCCCCAGCATGCCAAGAAGGCTTTCCTGCATGCCTGCCCCAGAGAACTACAGTATGTTGCTTAGTAGAAGTAGTAGTAAGATTCAAATGCTTAGCTGACACAAATCACAAAAAACTACGAAAAAAACAAACTTATCTCTATGGTATCTAGCTAGAGACACACTTGGTTTTATTTTCAAGGGTTTATTTCTGCAACCAGGACAAAGATGATACAAGTCAGTGGAATTTCATTTATGTTGACCAAAGCATTGAAAATGCAAAGAAGTAACAAGTCTTCCCAGAAAAAAATTAATTAAATTAAATTAATTTTACAAGAGAAATGATCCCTTTACAGTTTGATAATAGCTAAGACAGGCAAATATCTCATCCCACATCCCCACATTGTCGACCAACAGCCTTTTCTGAGGAAAGGGACTAGAGGTGTAAGTTGGAAAACATTAGATCATTTTACCCACTTCACTTAACGAATGCCCCTGGAATCTGCCGCTTGCTATGATTATTTTTAAGAGGTTGCATGGAAAAATAATTCATCTCTCATGGCTACGGACCCTGAGAAGCTGTCTCTGACCTTGTAGGGTCAATAGAGTGCTGTATACATGGCCGTGTTCATGGATGCATTTAAAAGTGTAAATTTTTGACTGTTTCCATGTGTGTTTGGTAGCTTGTATGTGTGTGTGCGTTTGTGTATGTATGTGTGCCCAGATGGCGACTCCTCTGATGGGAGCATGTGTGTGGGTGAGCTGTAACTCAAGAGGCTGGATGGAGGACAGACTAAGTGGCTCTCAGGGGAGAGTCGATCGGTTGTTAAAGACAGTGGAGAGGGACACAACAGCCTCAGAGCATGCTAAGAGCCAAAACAGACACACAGTCTTGGTTAGTATAATTGCCATAGACAGGCAGCCATCTGAATATCCTCTCTCAGTTGCTCTCTCCCTCGGACATGCTCACGAAGGCCTTTCGCAGCCCTTCCCTTTCCTCCAGTCACTTATGCCAAAGTAACAGGATGGATTATAGTGACAGAAAAGTAGAAATGAATGGGTAAAATCTATTGCCACAGAGTTGGTGCGCTTGTCTTAGCCAGTAATTTACCCAATTATTCCTACACTTGAAATTTATACTTGGTAGAACTCCAGCCTTTTTAGCATGATATTCTGGTAGATATAATGTAACACTTAAACAGCCAGCATATGGAAAGTTTATGTTGTTTCAAATGACTCTATTCCTCTCTTTTTTCCATTATTACAGCTTTTTAGTCTCCTCATTCCACGTGTGTATTCACAGATTCAGTCATCGTGAGTGAACGCTTTAATTGTTCCAAATAAGATGCCTGTGGTAGAAGTGTTTGTCAAAAGCCAAAGATCAAAAAGCCTGAAGGAACAAGCAAAGGGAGCAAGAAGGGGGCTGGTGCCTTCAAAACTTCAAAACTGCATCTACCTCGAACAAGCTCCCTCCTCTCCAACACCCAGCCCTTCCCCTTGATATCTCCCTATTCCCCCTACACCCAGATGTGACGAATTATCCAAAGTGATGAAAGGAGAAGAGGAATGCCAAATGATAACTAAGTCCCTCCAGACATCTCCATCCCATTCCCAACCCTGTCTTCCTTTCTACTGTCCTATCCACTTACCGTCTCCACCGCCACCACCATCCTCATAAGACTGGGAAATGCAGCTGCTGTCAGCTGCCGAGGGCCTCCAGGCTGATCTCTCACTCTCTGGAATGCGCTGTGCCATAATGAGCACTGCTCCGTCCTCCATCTAAGATGTTCTTCCTCCATTTTGTTTCCAAGAGTCCCATTCTCTTCCTGTAGTAGAGCACAGGTGAATAGAACATGCAAATGACAAAAGAAAGGAATATTATTTGCCCCATTTCATTAAGTGCAGCTTGGATGTGAATCCATCTGATAAATTAATGAGTTTTTTAATGAGTTTGAAAAAAAAAAAAAAAAAGGGAATCCAAATAATTTTGCACTCATCAAATGCACAGATTAAAATGAATGAAAGTGCAGCAAAATCATATAAAAGATATGAATAGCTTTTTTGAAGAGAAATTTGTTAATATTAATTAACATCTGTTGTTCACAGGCAAAGGCACTACATCTGCAGTTTTGACTAAATGACGGAGTCCTCTGGGAAGCAAGGTTTGTGTATCAAAGGTTGCATGCAGCTGTGCTTAGCCTGTGTGCTTATGTTGACTCATGACCTCTGAACTTAAGTCATTACTTACACCTGTCAGTCAGCAGAGACCTGGCCACTGGAGGGGATCTGTGACAGCTGAAGGGTGAATGAGACATGCCTAGCACCCCAAACCCTACACTCTGTACTCCCCTGTGGTAACAATAATCATAACTCAAGGGCTGACCTCTGACACGTCACTTATTACACCAGGGAGATGTGGGCTTATATAAAGGGCACAATGCAAGATAGTATATCCAGCGAGAAACATTGCTGAATGGTTTCATTTAAGTAGCAGCCATCTTGTTATATACCATGATGTTATTTTCTGGTCTGAAGATAGGTATTTTAGACTACATCCATTTTCAAACTGAACTCAAAGCATTCCTTACTCCACTGTTTGAATGGGATTAGCTTGCTTTACATATTGACAAGAGTATTGTTTCTCATGTTGACATGTAGACTTGGTAGCCAGGATTAGGTTAGGTTTTGGTGTAGCCTACAGGCAAGGAACACAAGAGGTTTAATATCACATGACATTGGAAATGAAAGGCATGCACCCTGGTCTCAGCCTCATAAATTATAATGGGCTGCATTGTTCAGCAGAGTACAGACCTGACCCTCAGACAGATTCAGAAAGGGAAGCTTTAATCTTATGCATTTGTGGAGCTCTATATTGCCAGGATAATTTGCCAAACATGACACGGTGGGTGTCGACTAACTTGACAGTTTTCTCAGGCTTGAACTCAACTTTATCTTTGTTTTGTTCTGCAACATTGCAAACCATTAGCACTACTTATACTCTTCTTTCTATGTTTGTTTATCTGTGCATAGAACTGCATGACATTCTGTCATTCCATTAGCATATTTGCTCATTCCATTCTCAACCCATCACTTGGCCCAATCTGTTGTCTATGGGAAATGATATTTGCCAAAATGAGCCCCTGAAGCAGCCACATAGTGTTGATAATAATGATAGAAATCTAGTTTTCCTTTTGATGCATGAGAGCCTTCTAGATTTAATAGCCATATGCTGAAGCTGTTGTTGTGGCTGCTGCTGTTATTGTTGTTGATTGTTTTTAATCTCACTGAGCATTGGACATCAAACGGACTATGCAGGGCTACCCCTGACTGGGCGATGTTGAGGATAAGAGAAAACAGCAAAACTCTTAAGGCAGTGTGTGAATGTGTAGTATATTTCCAATGAATACAAACAAATATGAATGTGTGCCAAAGTAAAATTTTATTAATGTGTATACACGTTCCTCTGTGTGTGTGAGTGTGTGTGTGTGTGTGTGTGTGTGTGTGTGTGTGTGTGTGTGTGTGTGTGTGTGTGAAGCGTGTCCTAATTGTGGGTGTAAGCTGCAGTACCTTCTATCAGGCAATAGATAAGCTGGAGCCTTGCTGGGTCACGTCCTCTGAAAAAAAACCTATGGCAATCTGCAACCCAAGACCGCTGCTTACATAGGAGATTTCCCTCGGAGTCAGGCCAATTACTTCATGTGGCAGACATGAGGTGAATGTGTATGTATGGTACGTGTGTGTGACTTGTATATGAGGCAAGGTTTATTTTTCTGGGGGGGGGGGGTGACTATGTGTCCATTCTTCACTGAGCTTGTAGGTGCACCTAACGGTGCACACATAGCAAGATTGTCTGAAGTTCTGCTGTATGTTTGTAAGCTGAACATACTGTTTTTGCCTCAGGCGCATTCAGAAACTGGCTGTTACAGCCTTCCACAAAAAAAAAAAAAAAAAAAATTCTCTGAATTCAGTCCCTGCTGCGCTCAGGTTGGCGTGTCTCCTCCTGACTGCTCTGTCTTCTAAAGGGTGGCGCTTTGAAGCTTTATAACGACGTACAGAATCTTGGCATCTCATCAGTCTTCAGTCATGGTAACAGAGTTGTCTTTACCTTGGTTTAACTTTGGGTAGCTACACTAGATGTTTCTCAGAGAGTGTGGATGCTGGTCTATTGAGCATTCAAACTGTATATTCCATGAGGTATATCACCTCTTTCTGGGTTTGCTGTTAAAGTAACATTCCAGCCTATCCTGGTTCCCTTTGACATGGACCTAGCTGATGCAGGCAACATCTGGATTGGTATGATTCTCTCTGTTCTGGTCTTCTTATATTGGCTTTTGGCAATTCACTTTGGAGTTAGAAGTGTTACTGGAGAGGCACTCAGACATATTTGTTTTAATTTGAATAGCAATTATTGAACTTGTCTCAGCTACATGAGTTCCACCTATTTGGACGTAATCTTCTGTTTTCAGACGGCTCATAAGTGGTTCCACATATTGAAATGAAAATAGAAGGTCTCACACCTGCAATTGAAGTGTCACTCTTTTTTCTACGTCGGAAAGCCGTCAGTTTTTTATTTTAAGGTACAGTGAAGAAGTCATTTTCATCCAGCCACTGTTTAAAATCAGATGAACAAGTGATTTACCAATTATTCCATATATATAGCAAATATGCAGTCTTATAATAATAATATTTCTTCACACAATTCTAATCTCCATGACAACTTCAGATGATTTGTCACCCTTACCAACTTCACCAGCATAAAACAAATTTCAAAGAACAAGTTGATAGATTTTTTGGTAAATTACAGAACGCAGCAATAGCTCGATCGATTTTATCTGATATAGAAAGGAATCTGTGTTAACAAGTAGTCTGCCAGACTATAGATTGTGGATTATCCCGGCGTCAGGGAAAAAGGTACTATTTAATGAAACTGTCACCTAATAGCAGATGCATCAAATTACCTTGTCAGATCCTTTCTGATTTAATGAAGAATTTGATCCTTGAAGCACTGGGCCTTAAAATAAAAGGATTGAGCTATCAATTGCCGTAATCCATAATATAGGAAAAATATTAATTTAATCACTTAAGAACTGACTTGGGTGTCAGTAGATATAAAGTTTGCAACTTTGAAAGTGGAGAGAAAGTGTGACTTATTTTGTTACTCTGTGGGCTATTTCAGTCCAGAACATCATGTTCCACTGATGATTTCCCTGGAACCAATCAGTGGTGCAGTGCATAATCATGCAGATGGGCCAGGCTGACTGGATTTCCTAGAGCAAAATAAAGACTCTTACAGCCTCGGAGGAAAGGAGGAGAGGTAAGGAGAGGAGAGAAGAATGAGGGAAAGGCAACAAAAGAGGAGATGGCAAGCAGAGATGGGAGAGGAGAGGAGAACAGAATCAGAGAAGAGAAGGGAGGAGAGGAGAGGAGAGTTAATATAATGACCAGTCTAAAATGGACAGAAAGAACAGTGGAGTAAGGATGAGTAACTTAAAGACTGAGACATAAGAACAAGGGAATAACAAAAGAGCAAAACAGAGAAAACAAACCAAATAGGAGAAGAAAATAAATCTAGGATGCACGCAAGAGGGGGAAGGGAAGGAACAAGAGATAATAGCAAAGCAAAGCTAAACAGATCTCTTGCATCTGTTCCCTGGATAGGGAGGTACATGTGTCTGCACAGCCCTGTCAGATAGATAGGACTGTGCAAGATGAATGAGATGGGTAAATATGCTTGTGCTCATCCTATAACCATCACAGACATTGTGATGCTAACAGCAGGTCTGTTATCATCTGTGTGTGTACTTGTGTGTTCTTCACATGCATCTTTATCTATGTGTGTCTGTCTGCAAATGTTGATAAACTGCTTAGATATGTATAGTTTGTGCAGAATACCATTCAACAGAATGCGCCCTGAATAATGCCTTGCCTCATTTGATTCTTTATAATGATTGAAAAGTTGCTGAAGTTTTCAGTGTTCATTATGTTTTTAAGCTTTTTTTTTTTTTTTTTAAATGTTTTCTGACCCTTGTTTAAAGAGTATCTGCAGTATATCAAGTCTCGATCATCATCAAAGTCACATAAAATGAGGGGCTGGATTATTACACTTAACCAGTTCAATAAAATTAAACAATCTAAAGAAGCAAACTCAAAACTAAAACCAGTGTACAGGTTTTCCACAGTGTTGTATTGGTGCATTGATGCAAAGTTACACAAATTGTCTGATATTTGATAATGCACATTATAAGTAATAGGTACTGACATTGTAGAAATACACTAAAATTTTCAAATTGTTCTCTTTGATGACAGCTGTTGTATGATTCTGCAGGAGTTGTGTTAGGAAAGAAAGTTTGCAATAAACTCAAACATGTAAATAAATGAATATGTGATCAGTCCAGCAAGGGAAACACAAACCAAAAGTAATTCAGTTCTTCATTAAAATGTGAACTTCTAAACTATGAACTTGCTGAAATATGAACTGACAAGCAGTGAGGTTGTTCGAGGTCATTTGAGTTTTTATTGGCCCTCGTATTACTGGAGAGCAGAAGTGCAAACTGAGATATATCTACAGTCAAGTGTCTGACAAACAAAGCTCTGCTCTTTGATTCATACCAACACGTTATGCAAAGAAACACACAGACATATACGTGCACTGTTTATAGATGCAGCTAGATATGGTTATTTTTTATTTTTTTGACTCAGATGTATATTTTGTATATAGAGCCTTTAAGTATCATGTTCTGTTTTCTTTACATAAAACATGAAGGAAAAATATAACCCCCCTACTCTTGTCTGTAAATGCTTATTTGTCAGGCTGAGTGACATTTATCTTCAATCTCACTTTACTTTTTTAAGGTGAGGCTGTTTTTATTTTGTGCCTGTATATGTGTGTATGTGTTTGTTATGCTTGAAAAATAAATAAATAAATAAATGCTCCATCAAAGTTAGCCTTTGCCGTTTGCCTCACTTCTATGTATAGATCACAGGCAGCTTCTGAGAATGTTTGTAGCCTACATCTGAGCTACGCAGGTACTCGGTGCGGGGTCGGGGCTCATGTCTGTGCATCTCTACAGTTGTGTGTTTGTGCCAAAAAAATGTGTTGTTTACTTCTATATCAATTGCACCCCTAGAGTAAATGAGCTGTACACCTAAACTCTGAATGAGAAAGTGAAGAGCTCTGAAAAGTTTACACAAAAGCATAGTATTTTTGTCAATCCAACCAGCCAATACTGTTGTTAAATCCTGTGCCCATTACATGAGCTTATGCCTGCCTCCCATGCAACCTATCTGTCTGAATGGTCAGGAGAGATTTTTATCGTTCCTATCCAAGTACATTTTGTGGAGCTCTTGTGGAGTAAAAAAACTGCTTATCGACAGCGCTATCTCTTTCAAGAATGTATCCCCAGGTGACAAGAGACTGACTTCAAAAGCTTGAAGAGTCAGCCTGGAGTGTGAAACACTGAGCTGACCAGCCAGATGCCGGTTTCCTTAAATCTCTGTCCAGCACCTCTACTATCTGCACGCATCCCACCTTTTGATGTTTAGACGCCAGGGTACAAAAAAAACAAACAAAAAAAAACAAACAGAATTTTGTAAACTGTTAAACTGTTCACTCTCACTTTATTTGTTACTGGCTCAACTCTTTTAGTATGCAAAAAGACTTGATAAAAGACGTCAACAGATTTTCTTTGTTCCTTTTGTGGTTTGCAGATGTCTGTCCCGAAAATGTTTTGTGTAAGGAAATATAAACTATGATGATACAAGAGTTATTGTGCATATGTGTCCATTTTCTCTACTTGTCGAAACAGCATCTAAGAACAAAAGCCTCTGGGTGGGTATGTCACATGGCAGCTGTTGACTGACATTTGATAGCCAGCACTGCTAGTTGACGTGCTGTCAACTTCTGTGGTGCACTGCTGACTGGAACATGTAATAGACCTGTATAGCCAATGGATATGAATGTTTTATCCCCTTTTCTCAACAAGCCCACATACAGTGTACAATGTTCGACATTTGGGAGGACCCATAGTGCTGTTAAGTTTGTATTCCACTAAGAAAGTGGAGGATAGGAAACTAAGCTAACTAGCGCTCAATTAGAGAGAGGAAGTTAGTTAGCCTAGCTTGCTATTCCCTGTGGACGGTACCTCTCTTTCATGTTACGTTGTACTGAAACCTCTTGAGGCAGGTGTTGCTCAGTGTTGTGTTCCTTTGATTTATACAAAGGAGGGGTGTCTAGCTAACGTAGTACGTAATGTATGCAGTGCTAAAACTGCATATAAGCAGTGGTTAACAACCTTGACCACTTGGCTGTCTGTGTGGCTGTTAAAACTGAAGTGATATTACAAACTATTTTAGTGCCTGTCCGCACAGCTATTGCACCAATAAAATTACCTATACAAAAAAACAGCAAAAAAAAGTTATTTTTAAGATAAACAGTACCATAGATGACAGCTGGCTATATGAGCCAACTTGAGTCATGGCAGTTCTGTGATCTGTTAAGTAAGTAATTAGGGTACGTACAGACCCGCCCTAGTTAAGGGAAGATCATGAATCAGGATGGTTTGCTGACTCTGGCTATCTTGCAGTGGATCTAGAGATTGCATCTACAAGAGGGATAGACTGAAAAAACTCTGCACACTGATCTGAATTCTTGGTTTGTGTTTGTTGAAGAGATATTATCTCTGGCTATGAGATGTGAGGCCGTGGAAGTCGACTGAACATTGTGGATTCTACTTTATTGAGTCTGTCCCTGCCGGGGAGCTAATGCTAGCTAGCAGCTGTCTGAAGATATCAAGCTGCTTTCTTGTAAACACAAACAGGGCAGATGAATTAGTGAGCAGATTTTAGTTCCTGTCCTGTCTGTGCTCAAAGTGATGAACAAAGTGTATGTCTTTACTTGGCTGAAGCATCTGCTGCTGACAGTCCATGCGTAGCTTGATGGGATAGCATTCATTTTTTAAATATGCATATTGACGATGTCCTTATAAGTGGTGCACATTTTTTAAAATAATTTTTACTTTATTATTGGTTTGCACACGTAGGCCTAAACATATTGAATATATTGAATAATATTGAATCAATTCTGGATTTTGTGAATCAAAATCAAAATTGAATCGAATTTAGAACCAGCCCTGTTTAGTTTGACCTTAACTAACAACCTCTGCTCCCCCATATAGTACACACACAATCACAAGAAAACAGTCAGCTGTGATATGGATATTAAAATGTGAACATGTATCCCATTAGGGAAATTTTCAATATAAAAGTTTACTTAGATAAACAGGGGGCTCATCCTCTGTTTTTCACCAGCTAATTCTGACTTGGCTAATTTCAGCATCATCTATTTGTCAGACTTGTAACTGTCATGATGAGAGTAGCTAACTCTAGATGGTGTTTGTAAACAACAGTGCAGGGTGAAAGTGAATAGTAATTTAACTGGGAATCATACTCTGGATGTGAAAAAGAAAAGAAAAAAACGAGAGCGAGGCAGTAATGGATGTTTCAAAAACCTCTCCAGACTTCTAACTTAAATTGGATTTTAACTCCACAGACTGCAGGTTGTAGATGTTTATTTTCATTCAATTGTCAAGTGTTGTTGATGACAAGTTAACAGCCCTGCCAAAGAATGCAAATCATGTTGGCTTTCTAATTTTGCTGCCAGGTGGAGTTCTCAATATGTCGTTCAAGCGAGGCTTGCTTCCACTACAGAGCCTAAATAATGTATAATTGAAAACTCTGAAATGGCTCCATTGTCAAGCGCAGTTGTTAAATCCTGGCTTCAATGCTCGTCATCCTGACAAGCTACCAAATGCCTATTTTTAATACCTCTGACACTTCTACAAATGAGACATGCCACTTCTTTTTGAAATTTGCATGATGAAAAGAAAATGTGGTGCCATAATCAACCATGTGTGGTTATTGGACTTATTGAATGCTGTCAAAAAAGAGGTACAAACTACGTTTCAAATTTTAAATTTATTGTACACGAGAGAATTGCACCATAAACCAAAGTGTAATCTTTAGTATCACAACATGGAAGTACAGGATATTCCATCTATTTGTATTGACAAAATTACATTACATGTAAGGGGAAATGAACAAAAAGCCCCAGGAATAGAATTTTGACAAGGTTTTCTTTATGAGAACCTCTATTGTACATGTACAAAACATAAATTAAGGTATGTTTTCTGGGATTCTATGCTAGTACTTTACAGAAATTCTGACCAATCATACAGTATATACCCTGCCTGCAGCCCCAGCTATAAATGGCTTTGTGACGTCAGTTCTGTGTATTATGATCCCACTTACTGTCATGTAAATCTTGCTTTACAAGAGAAGACACAGAAATTCAGCAGTGAGAACTGAAGACTAGGTGTAATTCTCTCTGAGGAGAGAGAAGAGGATGAAATTGCAAGTCTTGACAGTTCTGAGTGTTCTCTTAACATACCTACTTGTGCTTTGACCACCTGCTACACCCTGCTTCTACTGTAGTGAGACAAACTGATAATGGTGTCACTGTTTGGGAAATTTTCAAAGAAGGAAATTCTCTGAGACAGCAGTCAGTTTCTTCTAACTGACGTTTCTCTTACAGATGCATTTGAACAAACAGGAATTTATCCTGTGATCATACCTTTTGATGCAGAACAAGCATCAATTTTCCTAAGGGTATAGCTTTGTGTGTTGGCACTAGTTGCCATTTTAGATCAGTTGTATTAGCATTTTTGTGTTCCTTAAATGAAAAGCAGAGGGAGAAACACAGCCAGCAGCAATGTAAATGTGCCTGTGTAATTATATGCCTCTTTTTCAGCATTTGTGCTTAAATTTTCTGAGAATATTTGATTGTGTACAAAGTGTGTACAAATTTATATATCCATGCATGCATGTTTTTCTTTTTCCACTGCTTTCAGTTCCTGTTGTTTCATCAATGAGAAACACTTTATTGACCACAGATAAATTTTATGTGCCTTTAGTGATACAGGTAGCCATTTATCAGTCTTTTTCTGAAGAAACATGTTGCAACATCACGTTCTATACGGTTAAAACTACCCTAAAAGAACATCTTTTCAATATCTGTACATAGTACTCAAAATGGACAGTATGTTTTCAGACAGAGTACTCTCCTTTTACAGCAGATCACCATCTGTAATAACAAAAAACACACTAATCAACACACTGCATGTGCAATAAGCTAGAGACAAACCATATCTTTCCCTTCATTCTTAGATCACACAAGAGTGCTGCAAGGTAGATCAGATTTACACATACAGTATGTGTGGAGGGACTGTCTTCAGCCATTAATCACACTAAAGCTCCATAGTATGGAAACAAGAATATGGATGGAATTGTCCTAAAAGTAATCTATGTAAACCTCTTAACACTTTGTACAAAACACCTTGCAGGGTTTGGCTTGACAGAGATGGAGGACAATGGATCAAATATTTTTTTTCACTGGATATTGCCAGCTAATAATGCACAGTCCACAGGAGAATACGCTGATACTGCGGGACGAGACAGTGTATATATCATGCTCACTTGCAGAATGCCCTTGATTTGGAACTAGGGTAGAAAGAGAGTCATAGTCTTTTCTTGTTTTGAATACAGGAAACTCAGTTTTTATCCTTTGACCCAATAAAATACGTTGCAGAGGAAATGAAGAAATGACTGGCTAAAGCAAGGAAAAAGAAGCACAACTTAGTAACAACAAAGGTTGACAACACAGTAGCAACAAAGCAGAGAGAATAGTATTTTCAGCAGATAAAAACCAGATTTTTGCCTCAAGGCAACATGATGTCCCCCATCTCTCACGGGAGATGGGGGAGCCATCCAGTTGAGATCCGTTCACTGTGACACCTGCAGCTCCCTACATGCCGCCTCAGCATGTGAGGTCACCCACATCTCCAGTCCTTGACAGAACAATCAGTTTTGACATCGACAACTTGGCTAATAGCAGCTTTTGTAGGGGCCACCATAATTAGGCGTCCTGTTGAGGTAACAGCTTCATATTGGTGGTAATTTTAGCAGCTGAAGTTAGCTGCCCATGTGAATCGCTCAGTCATCATAATGCCTTTTGAAATCATAAACAGTCACAAGCAACGACATGTCCGCCAAATGCATGTGTGGCTGCAGCGTTTGTGTGTGTGTTTGTCTGTGACAGTCTGTTCCTCTAATATTCTGTGTGTTGAGCCTGTGGGAGGAACATCAATGTCTGTGTTGCTGTGGGGGAGCAGGCTCAGCCATTACAGCATCATGTGGCCTTGTCTAATTGTCTCACAGCATTTTTCTTACCATTCATTGCCCCTGGATAAAAGGGAGTGGAAACAGAGATGAGAAGAAGGGACTCTTACATGTTATGTGAGAGATTCAGAATTAAAGGTGGGAGCAGTGAGCAAGAACAAAAGCCACCACAAAAGGCTGAGGTATAGGGAAACTGAAAGGGAAAGAGAAGGAGGGAGGGAGAGAAAGGTGTTCATAAAAGCAGATAAATAACAGGATGCTGTTCTAACAAAGATGCTACAACAGTCACATATGTGAGGGTCAGTTTACTCACACTCACACTCCAGATTTTAATGAGAGACAGATGTGTGTGGCAATACTGTCGACTGTGCCTCAAGTGTGATCACAGACCATTGCTCAGATATCAAACAAAAGGGAGACAGAAGGGGAAAAAACAAGGGAGGGGGGAGTTATGTTTCATTTGGGTAGGCAGACACAAGTTAAAAGCAACTATCCATGGGAGAACTCCCTCACCTAATCACTACTCCTTCTTTTCTATTGTCCCCTCTTCATTTACTTCTTCGTTTGAACTCCTCATTTCTTGGATTTCCTTTTCTTCCTTGATTAGTAGTGTCTTCTCAACACCTGCCATATTTCTCCGACAAGTTGCCATAAGGCGCAGAGAGAAATTTGTTTTAAATTGAATACTGAGAGCTCTCTAAGACTGTTTGTGCAGTACTGTCAGGCTTTTTAATTAAGGTGGCTAAACAAATATGTTTTGCAGCAGAACAAAATAATACAGGTCCCTTCACGGTGTCTGACTGTGAACCACTGATAATGGCTGTAGCGTATTGCCAGCAATTCACATTGGACAGCCTAGACGTGAATGGTAGACATCAAAGAAAAACAGGCATAATATAATCTATTCCTTTCGGCTATGTAAGGTGCATTTAATGTATGTGCGTGAGCGTACATATAATCTTTCTCACCCACAATCCAACTAACAATGAAAAATTCAACCAAGTCTTTTATTATGTTGATATGCAACGACTTTCCATTAAAAAAGTTTTTTAGGCGGGACGATAATACCACCTGGATACTTTTCTCTCCAATGAAACACTGCAGGATTACTAACTTTCACTTTTTAACAATTTACAATCGGTCATTCCCTAAGTATCTGGCAGCTGAAATATGGTTAAATAACTGATTTTTGGCCACTTCGACAGCAGAAACAAGCTGTAAACACAACACTAATACAGTAAAGGCTTGAAGTATTTGGATAGTTACAAATTTTTTGTCCGTCAGACTCAGAGCTTCAGCAATTTCAATTTGAAATAAAATTATGGATACTACATTAAAGTGTCAAGTCTCAGCTTTTATTTGAGTAGACTTACATCAGTATAAAAAGAAATGTGTGGGAGATATAAACGCAGAGTGCCCAAATTTTAGGGGTTCAAAAGTAATTGGACAGATTACACATGTATTCAAAAAAAAGTTATCATATTAAATATTTTGGTGAAAATCCTTTGCAGTCAATGACTGCCTGAAGTCTTTGACCTACAGACATCAGCAGACACTTTATATGTTCCCCGGTGATCTGTGTTGCTTTCACCATATATTCAGGTAGGTTATGTCGTCCAATGACTTTCGATGCATTTGACTGAATCTGAGCACACAAAATCCTCCTGTATACCTCTGCATTCATCCTGTTCCTTCAGTCAGCAGTGAAATCATCAGTAAATGCCAGTGTGCCAGTTCAGTTGGCAGCCATACATGCCCAACCCATAACAGAACCACCACCATGTTTGATAGATGAGGTGGTGGCTCTGGGTCATGAGCTGTTCCTGTTTTTCACTCAATTTCCTCTTTCCATAATTTTGACAGACCTTGTTTTTTGTTTCATCAATCCATAGAACTTTGTACCAGGACTAAACCAGTTTCTTGTTGTATGTTTTTTTGAAATGCAGCCTGGTTTTTCTGTTCTTGAAGTTAACCAAGGGTTTGCATTTTGTGATGAATCCTCTGTGATTATGGTCTTTTGTTGATCACTGACAAGGAATATGTGTGCCTACATCCTGTAGAGCATTCTTGGCTTGTTGTGCAGTCATAAAGGGTTTTTTCCTTGCCATGCAAATGATTTTCTGCTCATCCAGAAGACTTTTGCTCCTTGGTCTACAAAGTCGTTTTCCATTTTCTAGTTTTCCTGTACAATCCTGCTTTTTTAGAGTTTCCCCAAGTACTGAATTTGGCAAACCAACTACTTTTGATATATCTCTGACAGATTTTTGCTTTTTTTAATAGCCTGCTTATCTTCTCCACTTGCATGGTCACCTCGTCACTCCTCACATTGATAGACAACTCCACCTCAACCTAAGTGGCAACTCTCAACTCTCAGTCAACTCTGAGCCACATCAGAGCTTTTTTTGGTGCATGAACTAACACTGAAATGACACACAGCTGCCCAAGAAACACTTAGTAGCCAAGTGTCCAATTACTTTTGAACCCCTTAAAATTTCGGCACTATGTGTTTAAAGGGCTATATCTAACAAATAGTTCTTTCTTTATTGATGTGAACCTATTAAAATTAAAGCTGAGAATTAGCACTTTAATCAAGTGTTCTCTCTTTTATTTTATTTTTTGTTATTATTTTTCAAAGTGAATGTGCTAAAGTTCAGAGCCTGAGCTCTGCCCATGACTATATATTGTCACTTTTTAATTTGGTATGATGAACTTAATAGCAAACAGTTGTCTATTTACACATTCAGCTGACATAGAGCATCATTAACATTCACTTGGAGTCATATTTGAGTTCACATCACAATTCTAAATCTGATATTCACTGTCTTTTCAGCTCTGTTTTTGCTTTCCACTAACTCGGAGAAAATTTGGCTCTGCTAAATGCTCCATTACATTCATCTGGTTGCTGACTTTATCTGTCCCATTTTGGGGCAAGTGCCATGCAGTGGGGTTTTATAAGTTTTTGGCTGAAAACAGTTGCCTGCTGTGGCCGAAGAAAAGGCTATGAGAGTGCTGAGAGTGAACCACTACAGGAAGTTTCAGGACAGAAAAACCAAAACACTGTGATAAAAAAGGCTCTGTAGAGTGGAGGGGAACTATAGAGTCAGGTGACAACTCACATTGGTTTTTTTAGTATAAGCAATTTTTTAGTATAAGTAATTTGATCCATTGTTTAAAAGAAAATATTGATTATAGCCACTTTGAGGTTTGACAACATCTGATAGCTGGTCATGGTCAAATAATATGGTACCAATGCCATTGCTGACTTCTGGTGCAATAGGAAGTATTGAAAGGAAATGCTCACACGCTCATCCGCCACCCCTCCACACTGCACTGTATGGACATTACTACTCTCTGCAGTGGTACTGGAGGTTGCAGTTGAGTGTAAATCACTAAATCAATGCTTGCTTGCCATGACTATATGGGACATAGAACACACCCACCAAACACAAAAAAAATATAAAAGGTAATTATCAACATTTCTACTATTGAAATTTATTGGCAGTATAAAAAGTCAATTTCAATCCCTAGATCAACAAATACAGCTTCATAATCTTTAAATGAAACAAAGCCCACCCATTCAATTCAATTAACAATGAAACTAATCCCGTAATAATTGTAACTTCTGAGTTCTAACATTTCACTTTGAGAAACAAACAGAATCTTAAACAGTCACACTTAATATTTTAGCTGGTAGCGGAAGTAGATGACAACCAAATAGATGGTACATGCATTAAAGAGTCTTTTTTACAGCTTTTCATTAGCATGCACTGCACTCGGCAAGCTTTCATGAATTCTTCATTCACTTGAAGATGTAATGAAGTCTTCCTTGTAATTTGGCCCATCAATAATTAGGAGACCTCACTGAATGGTCTCTGGAAATGGTGGCTGTGAAAAATCCTATACCATTAATATTGCATTGAACTCTTTCAGGCTTATTAGCAAGGCTAGGTCCTTAATGAGCCAATAGTCCTTAGGATTGTCAATATTTTATCCTTATGTACCTTTGTCGATTGAGATGGGACTTCGAGCATTAAGGTTAATGACCCTGAACAGTGGGGTCAAGAAGGCAATGGAGTGCTGCTTTTGAGCCCTAAGAATAAGTGAATTAAAGACAAAAATGTTTTCTATAGAAGTTTGTAGCTGGGTTGCTCCAACTGTGAAACACTTTTCAAACTTTTATATCACCTTTGATGAAGTAAGCAATCTTGTTTTTGCTGAAGAGATGCAAAAGCTGAAAAGTTATCCCCTGATGTGGTACCATACAGTTTTTAAAAATAAACTACTGCTTTAAATGCATGGCAGCTTAATTTCTCCTTCACTTTTATTTGAATCTGGTCATGATCCATATGGGTGCCTGTTCTCTGTAACACGGAAAAGAAGTCTTTCATTTCCCCGTGGCATTCTAATCAAAACTCTCAAAGTAATTACTGACTGAGGAGAGTCCAGGTACTGGCAACAGAGTCAGGGGCATACGCTCTTTAATGGGACCACTTGTTTATAAGCCTGAGTCCACCTACACACACCACTAATGGGCTGCACATAGCCTAGTCATGAATATGCATTCTAACCTTGGCTGATAGTTTCAAAAACTAGACCACAGAATGAAAAGGAACAACAAATAGCGTTTCTCTGTAATTGGCTGTCAGCAAAGGTAATATGCAAATTTAGAGCCTGTCTATCCACTGTGTTGTACTGAACGGAGAGCTGCTTTTTGATATGTGTGAGTAGGACTTGGTCAAACAGTAGTCACTTGGATTACACTGCTGGACTTATCAGACAGCTTTATAGCGCGTATGTGTTTTTTGTTGTTGTCAGTTCACCAAAACAAATCTTTAATTCCTGTATCAATGGTCTGCAAAATAAAATCTTCTCTGTCTGAAGTAACAACTGAAATTTGTTGTTACTACATAAAAAGGAAATTAAAGGTTCTGAGCTTAAAAGAAAGCACATTATAATGTGTGTGGTAACAGAAACAATTAAGGTGCTGGGTGAAACAAAAAGCAACCACAAATTTGAATAACCATGTGCGTTAATTGTACATTAAACACAACCAGAAATAAACTTTTTTCATTGTAAGTCAAGGCTCTGTCAGCATAAGATGATAGAAAACAATAAAGATGTTATCCTCTACACAGTGCCCTGGCAGCTATTGAGCTGTCATTATACGATCATGAAGTCATTGCCATGCCTAACTTGAAAGCATATTATTAAGATTAAAAACAACAGTGAAATGTCAATCAATGCCGTGCCATTATTGCCTCATATTTTGTCTCTAGACAGCCCCGCATGCTCATGTTTCACTTTTCTCTCCATTTCTTAATATGATCCTATTACTATCACAGTGGGTGGCATTTTATCGCATGTTTTCCCCAAAACCTGGACAAAATGTTAGCTTAAACTTACAGAGCATTCTTGGAATTCCTAGAGACAAGATTTATATGTGAAGTGATGTATGAGAGTCATTTATCAGCCTTACTAGACAGGCACGATGCTTGTGAAGGTACAAGAAGGAAATTTGATGTGAGGAATCCACTACATTTATCCTCAGATATTCAGCACCAACACTGGTTTTATATTTGATTAAATTATAGACCCTGATGTTGTGCTATATTCACATAAGAAACATTACTAAGTAAATCCTCAATTTCTGCTAGAACCCAGAGTATTTAAAAAATGCCACAGGGCTGTGGAGGACTACACAGTGTGTGATACGGAGGTTGTGTGGACGCTAGGGACACTGACTGACCACCAGTCAGTGTAGCATAGACGGTGTCATAGTTTTGGTCGTCAGAGCTAACCCACTATGAGCAGCTACTGTCACACTCCCCCGTGTCTGTGCTGGAAAGACAGGGAGTCTGGTGGAGCTTTGACAGTCACTAGAAGCACATTTACGGCCCTTTGAGACTGTCAATCTGTGGGTAACTGTGTTGTAGCTGAGCTAGTTAGAGAGGTTCTACTATGAGAAGCCCCTCCTAGTGTGTATGTGTGTCTGTGCAGGAGTGCCAGTGCATAGTCGTAGCCATGGCGTTTATCGCAACCTTTTTTTTTAACAGAAAAGGCAGGTTTTACACACAATATGATTATTGTTGGAAATATCACCTGTGTTAACATAATATGCTGAGAAGAATCCATGTGATTAGCACAAAAATAATTATTCAGTGTGGAGTTGCCCTTTGAAGCACTAGTAAACGTGGTTTCAACACTTATTTATTTCTCTATATAACATTCAATATTGATGACTAAATGAGCATCAATCCAACAAACAACAAAAAAGCATCCTTAGTTGACAGTCAACCTCAGCTAATCTGCTTCATCAGGACCGTGTGAGTGTGGTTTGATCAGATTTGACTGACAGCTGTATTCTTCCAGGTAACATAAGCAAACAACCCAACAGCTGTCATGACAGTCTGATTCTAATGGTTGCATTGTCAAATTATGATGAGTTCACAAAATCATGTGACATCACCTTTTTCATCAGAGCCATGCCCACCAGCGAGAAGTGCATAAGCAAAACACAAATATGCAATTTTCTCATGAAAAATTACCAACACTGCTCTAAATTTTTCTGAATAATACTATATTAATGTACAACCCCCGTCACTCATATATATATTTAGAAAGTGCCGATTTAAAATATCCTAGTGTCCACAAAACTTTGTGACAAGAGAGACACAATACAGGTGGTTACAAAAGATACATTTCTAAAACTAATAATCCAATTTTTTTATCTTCTCCTAAAGTACTGTGAGAAAAAAAATCGAGTGTGTGCACCGAAACATTGCTGACTGCATCAGCTATACTGTGTGACTGTGAGGAAGACCTTGTTGGACTCCACTTCTTATCTGCATATTCGTGGCTCTGCATTTCTCCTGCTTTTCTACATAAAAGTATAGGAGCTGGCTAATTAGTCTTCCTGGGTCAAAGGTTACAGAGCTGGAGGAGAGAAGGGTTCTCCTGGGAGGGGCATGTCCATAAGTGGCTTTCCATTCCTTCACATCTCCTCTGTTTTCCATCATACTTGCTAGTCATGCAGAACAGCTTGTGGACAACTATACAACAAAAAACATGTTCATGGATACATGAATTCTATATTTTTCTCCAATTTGTGGGAATACGTTATATGTTACATTAAGAAACTACCGTGACACAATTGCTTCTAACAAAGAATTTGTCATGATTGTTGTTATTTACGGTGGCCGAGAGAGCTCATCCCACTTCAGTTTAAGAAAACACATGCAAATAAACAAAAGACAAGCAATTTTAGAAAACATCTTCATCAATTTGACAACACATGCGCTGTGAATACACACATCACAACCAAGTAGATAAACTGATGAAGATTTTTTTTTCTTAATTTGCTTGTCTTTTGTCTATTTGCAAGTGTTTTCTTACGTAGAAGTGCATAGAACTCTCTCGGCCACCATAATTATTATTGTCTTTCAGAAGATTAAGCACTGACACAAAGGCATCTCTATTCTTTAACTCTCTGGCTGCAGTTAATTTATGCTATTATGCATTATGAAATAGGAGAAAGCCACTGTTTCAGGATGGTTGTATTCCAAAAAACACACCATCAATTACTAAACTCTGTCACTTTTATTCATAAGTGGTCCATGAGCAATATCCCTACATATGGGCAGCCTCTTCATCATCTTCAATTACAGAGAGAGGACATCTGTATCTGCAAACACATGCTGAGATTGTCTGCTTTAAAAATGTTACTAGCAAAAAACAGATCGGTTGGGATATATGCAAACACATATTGATACATACGGTTTGTGTGTGCAGTCTGAAAGTATTGCTGACATAAGGCAGAGCAGGACCAAAAATAATGATTTGAGCTGTTCTGTGTCTGATTGCAGAAGTATGGCAGGCACAGGGTGAGAGCTGAGGAATGCTTAAGGCCAATCATCACCCACAACATACTGCTAAGAATGAAATATATTCCCAATCCTGACTAACTGCATTATCCTATTTTCCCTCTACAGCAGTAAGAGATAATAAAGTGAGCAAATGTGAATGTAAATGCTCCCGTATATAATGCATAATTGCCCTATTAATTGCTTGTTTGCTGCAGAACTGTTGCTGAGCTCTGGTACAATATCTCAGAGCCTGTCCCAGCGGAGTGATACTCCCTGTCTTCTTGCAGCCTTCCTTGCTTTCTGTCCTCTATCTTCCTTCCTGGAGCCTGTGTTTATGTACTGAGGCAGAGAGCAGCAGCATTTCCATGAGAAATGGAGTCATCATCACCCAGTCCCATTGCTGCGGCCCAAACACAATTGGAAGGTGGGGGGGCTGTGTTACCATGACGACCACATCAAATTGGTGAAGGTACTACCAGTCAAGCCAAAAAACTTTTAGTTTTCGTTTACTGTTTCTTCTTATTTTTCTTTATGATCGTTCTGATATGCTAATCTATCAGCAGCAGTAGTAGTGGTGGGGCGAAACGGGCTGGCGGGTGAAGTGCGGGAATAAAATTGCAATAAGGCAGCTGTGAGGGACACCAACCCTCAGGGAAAGCTACTTTACACAGAGATCCAATTTACGAGATTGGCTTAGCAACTGAGTCATTGAAGGTAAATCCAACGGTAATTATAGGTAAATCAAAGGTGAAAGCATGCAAAACACTCCCGTACACAACTCTCTCTCTCTTTCGCTCTCTCTCCATCCATACTGGTACAGTCATATCACTACGTTGCTTACCAAAGAGAGACAGGAGTTGGGTGCATGGCAAGAAATATAACCTGGACTATAGCCTTTATGGCTTAAAGGAACTTGACACTCCTGCACACCCTTCAGTTGCATTATGCTGAAGATAGTTCACTAATTAAACAATAGCCTGTCATTTCAATGCCACTGGACAATTTAAATATTATTTTAATACCTTTGCAGCTGCCAATCAAATTCATTCAAGTGCTGTAAAAGTGAGAAAACTAGCAGAGACAGTTTTGTCTTTTGATTGTTTTGGCATCTGACATAAGAAAACAGCCCTGCCTTTTCTATTCATCCCCATACTATGACATTAACTACAGCTAAAGAAAGGATAAGTGTGCCAACTCAGACATCTCCTGCTGGGTAAGTGCCAACTTCCCACTGGGGGAGGATGATTGTGAGGGGGAGGCAACAAAAACAGTCAAATCTTCATAGCCAAGGAAAACCAATTTATCAGAAAACAGCAAAGCAATACTAGAAAACACAAGGTATTTTTTGAGACTCTGACATATAATCCATGGTTTGACATTATGGAATGACATTTTAGAAGTAGCTTCCCTGCTTTCCTATTTGTTCTGCCCACTGAGACGCACAGGAGCAGTAATTTGTTAGATTGTAGATAGAGGGATAATAAATAGCCAAGCTAGCAGCTCACAAGTCATTTATACTGACCTTTTATTTCAGGCAAAATCAATTTTCTGTTAATATGCCACTAATAAGGAGACAGCATTTATTTGTTTGGCTCTCAACCTGCATTGATGCTTTTTAGCAGGGTTGCGGGCAGACATCCCACCATTGCATTTTGATTTGTTGACTGAAATCAGCCACTTTGAAATGGTTCACTGAAAGCTGTAAAGGTGAATGTTAATGTGACAGCCACAATGAAACTGGTGTACGGCATGGGGGCAGAAACACAAGAAACATGAGCACAGAAATTCACAGCTGACGGCAGGGTTCATTGTTTTTTTCACTCCAAAATAGCCCTGCAGGGGGTTTACATGGCCACATAATTTGTAATATTCATACGATAGGTTGCTTGATTTTGTCTACTGAAACGCTCACCTGGCACACCTGCGGAACATGTATGTATACTCCCTTTCTGTTTTCTCCCATAATAATCTGATCAGCTGTTGACATATGTATTACTTAGACTTGCAGATGTATGTGATTGTGAGTGATGTAAAACAAGTCTAAATGTAACCCACATAATGACAGTAACAACGTTATTAAAAAAAAATAACATTAGACTAATGTACCTTACTTGCCCATGGGAAAAGTAATACCTGTAACTAACACTGCTGATTAGACCTGTGGTATTGCTTCTGTATGTGTGTGCTGCCACTTTGTAGAGTCTAGAGGAACAATGAGACGATTGCAACATAACCCGAGAGGTATTTCAGTGCATGTAGTGATAGCATTAACATTACATTTGGCCAAACTTGGGAAACCTGTGTAGGTATATTAATTGGTCAGAGATGTATAGATAAAACAATGCTGTGGTCAACAGCTTGGGTTAATAAAGACTGATAAGAGGGGGTTTGAGACTAAGTTTCTTTGACAAAACAATCAAGTTGAGCCATAATGCACAATTTTGCCAGTCAGACATGCATGTATGAAAGGCTGTTTGATAGGCCAATGATTTGGTTTTAAAGCAACCTGGTTAATCTCCTAGGGTTTTGGGAAAAAACATATCAGCAGGTCTGTTGTTACCCATTGTTTAGATGTGATATATTCTATTCCTCTCCTTGGAGAAACATAAAGAGAATGTGGAAGGGATCCAGGAAGCCCCGCAGCTGTATTATGGAGATTTGAGCCACCCAAACGCTTCTGCAAACATGCGTTGATATCACAAATGCCAGCCTTGCTCATAGCAAAACAACCTTGTATTGTCAGTGCTTCCCCTCTTGCCTGTGTTTTTACCCCTCACACTTACCTATACTTGCCAATTTATATGTAAATTCCATCTTCCTAAAACAATGCTATATGCACATCTATCCTTTGATAGCAGAGACACAAAAATCTGCAATAAATAGCCCTCGCCCTCACATGGAATGCAGCTGTATGAGTCACCGTAATTTATTACTTTAACTGTGGCCTTATGAACAGCCTAATGACAGCTAAGAGGGAACATTTTCTATTGTTTGTGGCAGTTTGAAAAATAATATTCTACATATTCTAAAATCCAAGGCCTGCAATAAAAGAGAAATAGGAACAATCTCTCTGTTATACAAGTGTGTATGTGCTGCATCTTCCCCATTCACAATGTACTAAGTGCTATTTTCACTGACTTGGCAGTACAGGAAAGACTACTGAAAATCAGTTGGCCATGACGATCAAAGATGATGTTTCATCTTCCACTGTACAAGCTTTACCACACCAGTAAAACCAGACCTTGCACAATGTCAAGGCTAGATCTCAATCAATCAATCAATCAATCAATCAATCAATCAATCAATCAATCACTCTGCTTAATACTCTCGTAGTCAAGGGCTGTACTGCTGCTCTCACCGCCTCCTTACTTTTCTATGAGAAATAAGGTTAACAGTACAATTAATGCTGCCACCAGTATGCACACACTAGAGAGACACACCAAACTGCACTTAATGTAGGTATAGTATATGTATTTGCATTGGCACACACCCACACAAATGCATTCACACTGGATTGGCAATTCCAGGATTTCTATTATTCCATTATTTTTTCCTCCAAGGAGTACTTTACCGTAATGACCATTTATTGATACATTCATTAAACATTTATCAACATTAACTAATTGCTATTTGCTCTCTTTTAATGATTAATGACCCCAAATTAATGTGGTATTCGTTGTTTTATCACACAATATTGGAGTCTGTGCAACAGCACCCGTTAAAGTTTTTACTTCAATAATCAGCGTAAATATGCCTCTTAAACCATTCGTTTCTTTATTTTCTCTTTCACTTCAGTGGAAAATTGAGAAAATAACTTGATGAGAACTTCTAAGAGCTTGCACGTTTTTTTTGATGACCTACCGCTGTGATGGATATGTTTTTAAACTTTTCACCCCAAAACTCAAACTGCATCGTCTGTAAACAGAAGGTGGTCTGAAAGTGTTAAACATTTCTACTTCACCATTTACACCAAGCTCGTGTTTAAAGCAGAGAGTGTTAACATAGAGTGAATTATTTTAAAGACAAATCCCACTTGAGACTACACAATGGTTTAGATTGAGGTTGTGATTTTGGGTTATAGTCTTCATTTACATGGACAGATGAAGTTGACCACAAAACTTCAACTCAAAGTATATACACATGTGTCACAATGCTTGATTTAAGACCTCATTTACACTTTCATATATTTGAGTAATTGGCTGAATAGCAGGGACTGCTGTGGTCTGGATGCTCTATGGAGCGTTAAACGATGTTGAGAGGTTCTGCCGTGGTGTTGAGCTAATACAATTTGTTTCCTGTGCCTCTGCTGCTTTGCTATGCTGGATTAGTTTTCTGCTTTCACTGCTCTGCCTCTATCCATCTGAAAGGGAGCAAGCCACCACCCACCAACAGAAGCACAGAGACTAGTGTCGAGCTAGGCTCAGCACTCTGTCTTCTTATGATGTACACGCGCATGCAAGGGCATACTCTCAAACAAACACACACATCTCTGCTGTGTGTATGGTGACTGGTTTGCCAAACGCTCCATTGCTCAAGCACAGAGAGAGATTAATCCGTTGGCAGCTGGCCCTCTAGATCTCAGTTCTCAACGCCCACCTCCCGGACCCTTCCTTCAATACGAAAACATACCCTCAGTATTATCTCATCTACATTAGCCTCTTTGGCAGCATTCATTCTTAAAGGCAGGCAATGAATTGTGCAGCTCTGACAAAGAGAGGAGCAAATGGAGAATTCAGGGTGGGACGCCAGATGCAGAATCATGAGCGGCACGGCGGAGAGGGACTTAGCAAGGGAGAATTTCATGAGTGTGTGAAAAGGGGTGAGAGTGGAGACAAGGACGCAGTAAGCACTAAAGAAAAAAAAAAATCAGATGAGAAATTGGAGGGTGGTGGAGATGAGGTGGGCCTCTGAGAAGCCAGGCTCTGGGAACAAGGTGGGTGTGTGGGACAGAAATGTGGTGAGCGGGTCAAACCTATTTACCTCTCCATGTCATCAGAAGAGGCTGTTGTGGCATAGACGGTAGGGGGGAGGGCTCCAGTTCCAAATCTCAAACTCACTTTTGAAATCAACAACTGAGAAAAGTAGCGTGGTAATAGTAGTAGTGTATGTAGAGGGGAAATATTATTGACAGCACCGATGACTTCCTCCCATGAAGTACGCATGTAGAATGAGTCTGGGGATCAGCATTTGCTCTTCTACCTTAATATTCCAACGGTGATTTATCCCTGCATATTTATCATCTAATTCATACACTATATCTTACAAAAGTATTTATTTAATGATTATAGCTGCAGAGATCAGGGGCTTTTATTGTTGCATGTTTTACCACTGGCTATACACTTAAATTATGCAGTAGCACCCCCTGTGGCTATAGTGGATCATACAGCTGAATTACTGTGTAAAAGCACCAAAGCCACATAAATTGCTAGACAGCCAGTTAACTGCTGACCAACACAATGTAATTTACATTCCCTCTGTATCAGGCTGATATACTACTATTTTTTTTTTTTATAAAGGCCTTAAATTACCAAATCTTTTTTCGTAGTATGATGGTGTATAGTGCCCATTTCTTACCCTTACTCCTCACTGAACAAAACCCAAGTATCTATCCTTGATTGCTACTCCTTATCATACACTTAAGGGCTGAATGACAGATGGAGAGAGAAAAAGAGAATGATTTGATACTGGAGGGGACCTCTACCTTTAAAAGGCTACTTATGTGAAATCATGCTTTTGGAGTGTTTTGATATGTCATTCGAGTGGCTCTTTTTCTTCCTGCCTCTGCTACACTCACTAAAGTCCATTTCCACACTGTTACCCTGCACTGTGCAGCTGACTAAACAGGACCCCAACACAGATGGATCAAAACACAGAAAATTCTTTAATACTGGGAATGGTTGTTAGTGCCGTAAATTACACTGAGTTAGTCCTCTTTGGCTACAAGGTTTACATTTGAAATTCAGTTAAAGGATACCAGTACACTTAACTTCAATTTGCATGAACCACAAAAGTTTCAGTGTGCATTTGTGTTTTGACTGAGCCTATGAAGTCAGTAATAACTGTAATTGAATATACAACCATTTCTGCATGTAAAAATTTGTTTTTGCATGATATGATAATCATACTATGCAAAAACACATCTGGAAGTTGGATTGTTTTTGCACCACTAACTAAAATGACTGCCGTTCTCCCCCATTTTGCCGACCCAAGCCAATCTCATTTATTTTTGACTGTTTAATCGATCTCTGATACATTGGAGTAAAAGATCATCCATCCTAGCTAACCTGAATCACCTGGTAGCACAATTGCTAAGTCCCCTAACACCCTCCTCCCCTTTCTTTTTTTCCCTTTTGGATCTACACAGATCTCATACATGGCCTCTCTGGAATCCAATTGATGGAAATCAGTAGTAGCTACTGAGAATTTTAATCCCTGCATGTGGCCCAAATTCCAGCATTTTCCCATAAATGTCTTTGAGTCTTAATGTGCCTTTACACTTGTATCCATCACACTCCGAAAGAAGATTGAAATGGTGCTTTATACTTAAATTTTGCGTTTTGCTCCTACATTTCACAGCCACTCAACCTCTTAGTTAGGACTCAGGTTATTAATGTGCTGTACTCAGTAGTCACACACTCACACACACATACGCTTTTTTGTGAAGGGCATTTCATGAAGCAGTGCATTATTGTTATTAGAGCATGGGCACTGTGCCCAGTTGCCAGTGCCGGGTTGAGCGGAAGCAGTCATTAACTTTAAATTGAGCAATATTTTCTATTGATGCTTTGGGAGCTCATGTAGGTTGGTTCATACTGGCTTGGCACGACACATTTATTTGTTGCATAAACTCAACTTTATTTGCTACACCCATATGACTGTGTGCGTTCATCACTGGGACACTTTAATAAACCTGAGCCATGTTGCTAAATTGCTAACTTATTAGCATCCCATTGATGATGAAATTTATTAGTTGAATGTAATTTTTAAGCTAGAAGGGTTAAACAAAGGTGCAGCTGCATTATTCAACCCAGCAATGCTTGGAGTAAAATCGAGTCAGTTTGAAAAGTAAGAAATGGCGTTGTTCAACTTTAAACATACTTCCACATTAATATAAAGCGATGCAGACACTTAGCAGATGCATCGTGTGTATGGAGACAGCTACATCATCCATATTCAAACAGCCTCTACAATATGCAACTATTCACCATGAGGCTGCAACGAGTATTATTAGTGTCCTGCACTCCTCCTCTTCAGTTGGTCAGGTTCACTCTCGAACATTTGCCAATCATCCTGCTGTCTAGTCTGAAATAGTCTCTAGCCTGAGGCTGAAGTAACTGGTGTATCTAAAGCCACCACAGGGTCTGACAAAGCAGCCGGCCAGTGCAAGCAATTGAGCTAAATAATACAAAAACACTCATGTGCTCACCCATGTTTGTTGAAAAGTGTTGTCTGCTACACATTCTGCTGTACTATCTTTTTCTTATTGCTTTCTATAGTTTGTGATCTTGGAATTATGATGATGGGTATGGCTGGAGTGCAATCCTGACATTTTTAGCCTCAAAAACATGACACGTGTAGGCTACATAACTTTGAAAATGTATGTGCTGTTTAATTTTTATACTCACATGTAATTTTTTAAAAGACAAAATGTAAAAACAAAACAAAAAACACCCTGGCAGTTAAACATTAAAAGGTCATGAATGTAAGGAGGACTACTTCATTTTGACTCAAGTTTAAAAAGCCAGTGAGAACCTAGCTCAGACAGGAAATTGAATATGTCCCAAGTAATCCAGAATAGCATGGAATCAGTGACAATTATGGACGTATAAAGATAACAGTGATAGAAATGGTGCCCCTGTTTTTTCCAAAGAAAGTTGCTCATCTGGTGCATACCATAAAAAGTCCTTCAGGCTTTCACATTTTTGGGCCTGTAGCATATGCATATTAGAAACCTTCCCTTGGCTGAACTGAAAATAAATACCATAAATACTATCCTCCTTATCTGTTTTTATTTTGATGCATATTGTGTTTTGCAGGTTTAAGTGTGTTTTATTTCCACAGGTGTTAATTCTTATCTAACAGATATCCAACAGAATGAGAGAGCACCTCTCCTATCATGACTGGCAAAGCAGTTAACTGCATGCCTCCTCTGCCCCTCATGCTTTCATCTTCCCTTGGCCTTCTCTCAGCCTCAACCCCATTTTCATCGTTGTGCATTAGCTAACAAAAGAGAGTGAAGAGAGGATAGATATCTCCCTGAGAACAGCGAGATCTCCACCTAGGGACTTCAAAGCAGACTTTGAAGTTGGGCAGGAGACAGAAACATACACAGAAGAGAGAAGTCTCTCCACTGTCTTACTATGCTGTATCATTAACTCTTGACTGCCATTTATTCTACTTAGTTATTGAACGAGGTGTGACTCCTCTGTAGTGTTTTCTACACACTGATAATTTCTTTACTGGCTGATTTGATTTTCCACACTCAGATGTCCCCAAATTTCAGCACCAATCTCAAGATGTTTTAAGGCCAAGGAATATGCCATTATTTAATCAAAGAATGGAGAAAGGAGTACAGGAATACTCATGCACAGTATTTCTTTAGGCTTATATCTGATAATGTAATGAATGGCTTACAATATTTACACAAAATTTAATGTCAACTGGGATCAAATTTTACCTGCATGACTGTCATTGGATGATATGCATTCACGTTGCTTTTTTGCCACACTGGTGATTTGGCTCTAAGGCTCTAGGGGTGGCATAGACATCGTTTTTTTTTTTAATGAATGAAGTGGTACATATATCTACAGCACTGGAGTAGAAAGAAGGTGGTTTGGGTGGATAGGGGATTTAAAAAGTGCACAGCAGTGATGGCAGAGCCCGGGGTTCCCATCCAGACCCCTGTCTGTTGTTTGAGTTAGGCAGCAAAAATACTTTGGTTAAGGCTGGGGAAAGATTGTGGTTTTTGTTAAATGTTAATAAACACGTTGCGCTGATTTTTTTTTCTGTATTAAACCAGGCCACAATACTTCCCTAACCCTAACCAAGTGCTGCAGTACCAAAACATAAACATATAAAAGTTCAATAATGCTGTAGAGACCAAAAGTTAACATTGTATGGTAAGAGGGGATATTTTGGCATAAAACAAATATGGTGTCATTAACATTTTACTATGTTCAGTGTCAACATTTTTGCAAGCTGCCAAATACTTCTCTAAATTTAAAAACACTTTGGTTAATTACAAAGTATTTGGAAAATAAAATATCAACTGACTACTTGCAAAACTAACAGCATTCCCATCAACCTCAGCTATGTTTGTGTTTAGTGCTAATTAGCAGATTGTAGCATGCTAACATGCTAAACTAACGCTAACAAGAAAACTTAAAACTTAACTTTATTTGCAAACTCTGTAGCTGTAGTAACTTATGTACTCTATGGAAAGCAGTGAAAACAACCTAAAACATCCTACAACAGAGACTAATTGAAGCACTAAATCCTTGTATATGATGTACTTACAAGATCTGAAAGTAAGCCTACTTACCGCTTTGAATTATGTTTTACATTATTTTTTATTTGCTCGCAAGACCGTTTGACACTGCCAAGGTTGCAGCTGAAAAGAATAAGGCTAAAATTCTCATACACGCCATAAGAATACATCGAACCCATTAATTTGATGGAACACACAAATGTAATTATAGTCAGATGTACTTCTGCCCTAATGTTGGGGCAATGATACTGTAAGCCCATTAACTTATGAATTCACACAGTCTTTTACCAGCTGTCATTCCTGGATTTTGCACCTTCAACTGTTGCTTTTAGCCTGGATTATGTGTTTTAGTTCTTCATATTTGTCCGATATAATAGTTTTCTTTTCCCGCTCTGCTGCCAGTAGACTTCTTCATGTTTGTGATTGGTCATATGCTGCAAACAAAGCCCCTTTTATGTAAACACAATCGGGAAAACCTTGTTTGACTTACCAAGTTAATAACCACCGTTGTGGTTATCAACTTGGCTCACTTAGCGTGATTGCAGTAGTTAGGCTTATTGAAGCCAGATAATGAAAAGATATCCTTGTATGTTGAACTTGCTTCATAGTACTGCCCCCATGTATCATTCTTATAATGACCCTAAAGATGACAATGCCTGCGACTACAAGCAGTTGTTAATGCTCTGCTAGATCTGTATAATTCACTGGGCATTCAGATTATGTTTATTCACAGGGCTGTCTCAAGGTTTCCTTTATTTTTCTTGCCCTATTGAGATTTTCACTATTTTTACTTGGTCTCATTGTGGGTCTAAGATGTCATTTTCAGTTATTGCTTTTATTTGCAGTTTTATAATGCATGTTTTGTGAATGTTTTCTACGTGCAGTGTGTTGATGGTGCCTTTTTTTTCCTGACGTCAAACAGAAAGATCTTTCTAATCTAACCTTTGGGCCATACACTAAAAACAGATCTGGCACCAAGGTACCACCGGGTCTGTGAATAACCTTTGCTGCTGCTCTGTGAGAGTGTTCAGGGGTTCTGTCTGAATTAAAGCTGGAAAATAGCTGAGGTGCCTCCATAAACCAATCCCAGAGGACTTCTTTCTTTGTCTCTGGCTCTGGCTACACCCTTCCCTTTCTCCCTCTTCCCTTTTCTATGTTTCTTCTTCTCTCTGTCCAAGCAATAGGGCAGATATTGATTACCTCTGACTGTGTGCTATACCTAGGAGCCATATGCATCTAACCATTCTTTATCTGAGTTACCACACATCCCTGTTTTATCATTAGCATCCCTCGAGGCAATACATCTCATGCAGAGATCTTCTTCATAAACTGAGCTCTTTTAGAGTTCTATACAGTATCACCGGGAGTCTTTTGTTGGGTAAAACGGTATCATATTACAGCCTTGAGCCTCAATGATTTCTTTAAGCCCTGAAATTTTGGTAATTTATTTGGAAAATGATGGTTGATTCTGTAGAAAAACTACTGTCTCACTTTTTCTGCTGGCAGCAATGCAAAAGGCTTGCACCTAAAAATGGAACAACCTCAGTACGACAATGAAAATAGGTGTGGTATGTTGATTAAAATCAGATTAATAAAATCAGCCCAAATCAACTACTTTGCACCTTAGCCACATGATACCCTCCTGTAAAAGTGAGGGGAAAAATATGTTCTTGGAGTTTAAGGAGTTTAGAGGAAACTGAGGTGAATCACAGTGATCCATTGAGTAGCATAATTATCTCACAGCCAGAAGGTCCTGGGTTTGAGGCTGAGCCAACTGGAGCTTTTCAGTGTATAAGACATGCAGGTTAAGTGAACTCAATGTTTGTCTCTTGATATGAATTATTTCTGTGATCAAGTGGCCTCCATCATGGAGGCCAGGTTACACTGCCTTTCACCTAACACATGCTGGGATAGGCTCCAGAACCCCATGACCTTGGACAAGATAGGTGGTACAGGAAATGGACAGATGGATGAAACAGTAAGCAGACAATAACAAAAAGACAAAGCTATTGTATATCAGAAAGAAGTATATTTTTTGGCTTTCTTACATATAGTGTTAGAGAGACAAATTTCTGTTTTCAGACATGCAGCTTTTGTGCATTTGAGGGGGTTCATCAAAGACAGAGAAAGCAATAAAACCTGGCCATCCTTCTTCAAAAGCAATAAGACCACAGAATTAGTAAAGATTTTCTAACTCGTTTGTTCGGAGTTTTATTCCCACTCAGACCAAAGAGACATGGTTGGTTCAGCCTAGGTGTTGATGAGCCATGTCATCCCAATTAGGCCAGCACCAAAAAGCAATCTGTTCTCCATTGTTATCTGAGGAAAATAAGGGTGGAAAGGCGAGCCAAAGCACAGAGTGACACAGAAGGAGGTGTTGATAAGCAGTGGACTACTGAACACAGAACCATTCCTCTAAGAGAGAGGAAGAGGAGAGGGGAGTTTATTTTGCCTGTGCACAATTTGTTGTTAAGTATTTATTTGAATTTGGCCAAATAAAGCATTTGTATTTTTTCATCTTTTAGGGGAATAATCAGCTGGCTGGTCCTGTCTCATATCATGTCTTTGATATTTTAGTGTGCATGGCAAGTAATGTGAATGATTTTGGTGAATATTAACACACTGACTGACCTATTTTTACATTGTTATTATTATGGCTGCATTAATCAATATTTTTTTCAATTAATGTTGTATGAAATGAAAGTGTGGGTGTGAGGTAGTGGCCTCTCATAGTGACAAACAATAATGATAGTGATAGTGAGTTATCATCTAAATGTGTATTTTTGTAATTCACTGTCTTGGTTTTAGAATGCCAACATTTACTATAGTTCAGTGTAACTATTCCCAGTAAATGGTTTTCCAGCCATTTTTAACAAATAAGCTCTGCTAACTCACACTTGCTTACCAAACAACTAACAGAAAATTAAAGTAATAGGACAATGATTGCCCTTTGGCCAGGTCAACATGTGATTAGGGTAAGCTGGATTCTTTTCTTCTTAAATGGTATTATGCAGCAAGATTTTAAAAATGTATCGAGAATAAATGGGGATTAATATGCATCTTTATAATAGTAAATCACACTTCATGAACTAGAAGAAACTACTTCAACTGTTTCAGTCCTGGTAAATAAAATGGCGTATTTATAACCAAGCTATTAGTTATTGAAAAAATCTTTTGAAATTAAAAAGAAAAAAGAAAAACAACCGCAGTGAAATAGTTCATACCGCCAATAATTTCAATTAAGTTAGCCGGGTTACATTTAAGTTTAAACCTCTTTATAGTTTCAGTTGTTATTCAAGCAGACCGTCTATGGCTCCATTAAGTGCAAAACTTGGACAGCTCCATCAATCATCACACTGATCTGATGGAACTCATCAATCAGAAGCATAAGATATTATTTGATTATTTCCACTATACATCCTGTAGAAAACAGCTTCTTTTTTCTTCAAGATAATAACTCGGATAATTGGCAGAAGGTGAATAGCCTCTCCTTGAAAAGTATCACAAAGTTTTAACGGTTTACCCCGCTTTAATTCTTTTCATCCAGCAACATTTTGCTAAAACGGGTGACATGTTGTTTAATTTTACAGCCACATCTCATTGTTGTTATTGTTGATTTCGGCTGGTCTGTAGTTTGTCTGCTAAAAAATGGAAAACAAACTGACGACTACATTTTGTTTTGTCTTTATGTACTGGCTGCGTATGGATGTACATATTTTTTACCCCTTCAAGCAATGTCCTTGTATTTTATTTTCAACTTTGGTCTCAGTTACAAATACAGAAGCAGGCCGGATAGGGACTGGTAGGATTAGGTTTCATTTATGTATGTGAGTAAAATGAGTCCTTTCCACTTCGGCCTTGACTAAGGTCTCCAAAAATTATAAACCTTCAGAAATAGACAGAATATGCACGCACCATATGCACTGAAATTAATTAGATAGTTTTTCTGGATGGTTGTCACAGCACTTCTGTGAGTATGTTTTTAATTTTTCCTGACCTCTTGGCAGAGTGGAATAACAAACAGACAATTTTCAATTCACAGCTTTGCCCCCTGTGATATGACAGCCACAAATGCACATTTTAATAAGGCAAAGGACAGGTTAAAACATTGTATGCAGAAGCCACACACAGCATGCATAGAGCGATAGCCCTTATTAAGAAGCACCCAGCATTGTTTTCAACTTTTCATGTAACCTTGACATTGTTAATTTATCAGTATTGTAGCAACAACTGTTGTAATCTGAGTTGTTATAGCATTGTTGATGAAGGTTTTGCTAGCATTGTCTCTAACTCCCTGAATCATCTATCAAAACAATCAATATTTTGCAGTGCATATTTTGCAGAGACTGCATTGAAAGCAATAAATCTTTGATGTTGAGTTCGCAGCATGGCACTGTTGCTCAGTTAAAACTTTCCCTGATGTGCACTTAGTGGGACCTCAGAAAGTCACCACATTGAGGATACAATCCAAGTGTAAACACAGACGCACTTTGTACAAATGCTGAAGCCAAACAGCACTTGTCACCTTCCTTTCAGACTAAGCAATCGGTCTGTTCTTGAATGATACAGCAGCCTTTAGAAAATGTCTTGGGTGTCACCTCTTTTCTGGACGATTTTAGTTCATATTTTGGGTCTGCCATGAATAAATAACACAAGCCTTTTATGACAGTGACAGTGAGGAGTCAAGCCATGGTTGAGGGAAGAACGGAAAGGGTATTATGTATGTGTGTTTGAGAGAGATACAGAGCATACATGTTTGTGTCTGAGATGTGTGTTTTTGTGTATGTGGAGTGTTTAGTGGATGCAGCTGGACTGGATGTATTATTGATGTGCTGATAGCACTCCCTGGGAGTAGCAGTCTCATCTGAGTTTACCAGGGGATTAACAGACTCAAAAAAGCAAACCAGGGAAACAAAGAAAAGGCATGGAGCATATCCCTCATCTGAATCCCACTGCTCTCCCCCTCTTCCTCCCAGAAATGAGCCATCATGTAAAGGAAGAAGGCGTTATCTTCATATGAGACACTTGGCTGGGTCTGACACAGTGGAATTATTAGTTTTGATTTTATTTAATGACCTGCTACTGTGGTACAGTTTTCAAATGAAGCCACATTTGTAATGACTTTCCACATGATTACACAGTTGGCACAGTTGAGATACCACCTCTAGTTGTACATGCCTGCTCTCCTGTTCACTACATCACTTATTTTTCCCCAAAGAGCTGCATATAATGGCTGCAAACACAAACTCAGAAGAACAGAAACAGTGATAGGTGAACGTGAAGGTCCAGTCAGTGTATCTATGAAGGCCATATTCCCACCCTGCTTCCTGTCATCCTCTATTATGGTTTCATTAGGCCGGGGAGAAGCACAGCCTGTGGATGGATGGATGGAGGAGCACCATTCTTTTTCCAACTCACCAATCAGGGCAAGAGCATCGCAGGGACTCATACATCCACCTACTTCACTCTCCCTTTTTCTTTTTTTTCCCCACTTTGTCATTTGTCTCCCATATATCCTCTCAATTTATGTTTGCATTTCTATTTTACATAAAAATATACTAGAAGTCAATGTATGCAAGCCCACAATTGTTTTAATTAGCGGTAATAAACTGACAAGAAAAGATTATCTTTGTTCACAGAGCAGTGCAACACTTGCAATTTACAACAAGACTAAGAGTCTACAGCCATGCTAGCGTCTCTTTGAGGATTTTTAGGCACATCAGTGCTTTGAGCTAAATTCTAAAATCACCATGCTAAAATGCTTACAATGACAATGCTAACTTGGTGATTTTTAGCAGGTATAATGTTTACCATGTTGACCATTTTAGTTTAGCATGTTAGCATGCTACAATCTGCTAATTAGCACTAAACACAAACATATCTGGTTGATGGAAATGTCATTAGTTTTGCAGGTAGTAGTTTTTATTTATTTATACTTTGTCATTATCCAGAGTATTTGGATAAATAAAAATTTTGAAATTTAGAGAAGTCAGGGGATCACCAAAGTTTTTAGCAATTCATCCCAAGGTGGAACCAAATTTTATGGTAATCATCCTGATATTTGTTGAGATATTTCACTCAAAACCACAATTGTAAACATTATGGTGGTGCTAGAGGCAAAGTCAAAATATCTAATCTTACCATACAATATTAATTTGTGGTCACTACAGCATTATTAAACTTTTTTTATGGGTATGTTTTGGCACTGCAGCACTCTGTTAAAGGTTTTATGTTTAACATTCAGAAAACCCTTGTTATTAATGACACCGGTGGCCGTCTGTCATTAATAACAATGACACACATTGTTATGTGTGTGAAGACATGCTCGCACTCCATATGTAGACGTGAGCATTCAAAACGGTGAACGTGACAAACACGAGAATGAACGTGATTGACCAGCATGATGTTGATAGATGAGGTCACTAAAGTTACACTTTCATTATAGTTCGACAATTAACTATATTTGAGGCTATAGACTATATTTGACTCTCCAGTGCTAGCACAGCACTAAAACGAAATGTGGAGATAGTTCTGGCTGTGCAAGACTGTAGTTTGACTAACATTATATGTTCTTGAAATAGGGATTTATAAATCATAATATTGGAATCATCTTGTTAGCTAGCTCAATATAGGCTAGTGATGTTGAACTAATCCATTGTTGTTGCATGATACATTGACTGCATTTACTGTATTTGATACATCGGCGTTAACTAGCTAGTCAGCATTATCAATCGCTGTTTCACTAAGAGGCTGGATGATAACGCTTAAGGTGAAGTCTGATTTCGATAAAATGATGTGCAAATTTTTCAGCATAATAGAACAGACCTTTATTGTTAAGTAATGTTACTGTACTGAATGGGCCTTCGGGTTGAGACAACGATAACCCTAAACTAACATTATTTATAAACAGATGATAGGAGTGGGATGAGTAACATTAGACACCAGATAATGCAAATAAAATCTACAAAGTAACAGGATCTAAAGAACAGATGTGTTGTTTTGTTCTGGGAGCAAGTCGTTTGGTGACATTAGTAGACTCCATTTCTAAGCAAACGTTACCTAGTGTTGCACACTGTTGGCACCGTAGGGGGGTGGATGAGAGGCCTTGAGGCTAAGAACTCGGCAGCAAGCATAAACATCATATCCTTTGGAATATCTTAAAAAAATTTGACTTGCATCCTTTAGATAGAAATCTGTCCACAGGCTATTACAGGCAACCTAGAAAGTCAGGAGTCTAATTTTTTAAGTTATGTTACAATGTGTCCACACATTGGGAACAAAAAACCAATTAATACATATACATTGCTTCACCTTTAAGGTTAGGAAAAGATCGTTGTCTGGTTTGCTTTTGTTAAATGTTAATGCTAGCATTGTCACATGCTCACAATGGCACTGCTAACACGTTGATGTTTAGCATATATAATGTTTACCATCTTATATTAGCGTGTTAGCATGCTTACATTTACTAATTACGACAAAACACAAAGAACAGCTAGGTATTTGGTAAAACAAAGTAAGGCACAAAGTATGATTTTGACCTAACAGTGGTGCTAGAGCGAAAGTCAGAGGATCGCCCAAGTTATTGCAGTTCACCCTGAGGAGAACATGGATGTTTGTACAAAATTCCATGGGAATTCATTTCAGCCTTGAGCAAAGTGGTGCATTTACTGACCAACATTGCCATTCCTAAAGCCATGCTGCTAGCGTGGCTAAAAATGTTAAATTTGACAGTCTCTATTTTTTTGTGAGGGTGCAAATCTGTATGAGTATCCTGGTAATGACTTTGAAATAGAGTTTGTGTATCTAATGGAATATGATCAGTACTTGCAATGGGTTCACATTTTCTTCCTTAACTAGTATTAAGCATTGCTATCTGTTATTTTTTAGGATACCAATCTGTTTGAAATGTACATGCACAAGTCTCTGTGTGTGAGAGCATGTATATGTGCAGACACACACACACACAGGTAACAACAAACGGACTTTTTGTCCATGGGTGTGTTCGTATGTGCTTGTAAAGCTCCAAATTTTCTCTGCACAGCAGTAGAAATTACGTTCAGTGCAGGGGCACCTTCAGAGGCTTGACGCAAAAGGCAGAACTCATCCTCGTGCCAGGCCCCACCCGAGTAAGCTGGGAAGACGGAAAGACTTTAGAGGGTGGGATTCAGTCCCAGGAATCCACCCTGAACCCACATTAAAGAGTGACGATGCCAGACCGCACCGGCCTTGAAGATCAAAAAGAGTGTAGATGCAAGCTGTGAACCAAGAAGTTTTTGCCATGCCAGTGTTTAATTATTGACATTTCCAGTGCTGCAAGTCAGTTTTGTCAACTCAGCAAGAGAAAATACACTTACATTTTGCTTTAATCAAATTAGTTTCATCAGACCAAGGCTCGTCTGTGCTGCAGTAATGATGAGCTAGCTGTAAATAAAGTAGGACTCTGCTGCTACTGGACAGAAGATAGCAACATTATACTTACATATACTTTGAAACTAGAAATTGATAAAATGCATTTTTTACATTATGACGTGGACAGGCTGACATTTATGGTTGGCACACTTATAGTGCCTATATTATTCAGACATAAAGAGTGCTTATCAAAAATCAAGCCCTTAACATGTACTTTCAAATTCTTTTTAGTCCTTGATAAGCCATATTCTGGTAGTCAGTGCACTTGAGACATTGCAGCTTTTGTGAAAGAATCCCCTCTTATGAATGACTTAAACGGTGGTGTCAGAGCCTTGGACAACATAGACACAATATCTTTGCCTCAGTTCTTTTGACTGACAGCTGACAAGGGTTTCCTCACAGTCTGGGGTCTAAGAAGCCCACATCCCAGGGCAGCATAATCCTAATATAATTCCCTGTGTGCTAAAAAAGCCTGTTGCACTCTAAAGCATATCACATTGGGTGCAAGGGGTATTAGACATGTGCCTTTATCCCACCAAGCAGGCACAGTATGTGGCCAGCTCATGTGTCATTTCCTATAGAAAAAACTCTGACTGACACCCAGGGAGATGGTGGTTCCCTCACACTGCTGCTTTTCCAGCTGAGAGCCCTGGTTTTCCCACTATGAATGTGGTTGCAGAAGCATTGAAGGGAGATGTCAAATTTATAACTTCAAAAATGTTTAAAGTCCAAAGCTAATAGGGGACTAAAAGAGAAGGTCAGGAAGCAGGATAAATTTACACCGATCAGCCACAACATTAAAATTAGTAACTAGTTTTAATGTTGTGGCTGATCTGTCTAATGCGCTCCAACGATAGTGGAGCTTCAGCTTCTACAGCCTTTTTTGCCATGAATCTAATGCTTAGACCTAACCCCTAATCCTACACAATCATTAACTGGTAAAGGTTCAACCACTGAGCAAAAGGCAGCCATTTTTTTTTTTTTTTTTTTTGTTTTGTTTATAATTTTAAAGAACAAAGATAACTTCAGTGACAAAATCATTATATTGTTGATAAACCCCTACAACTTGTATTGGATATTTCAGGGGTTCCCTTTCTGGGATCCATGGACAGGTTTTTTGACATTGGTGATGTGTTTGTGGACGAGTACAGAAGCATACACTGGGATAACCCAGCTACAGCTTGAAGACATTTTGAAAAAAAAAGCATGCATAACCCAGTGAAACCATTAATAGAAAGATAAAGACCTGGTGTGATGTGAATGATCATTATCTTCCTCCTACATTAAACTTTTATTGAAATCTTTATCACTGTACATTGTCCAGAGAGAGAAGTTAGGTGTCTTTCTCTGATTAGCTCTGAAAGACATTGCCTAAAGTGTGTGTCAACGAGCTGAGAGGGATAACATACATCTGGGAGGAGAGTTGAGAGCAACTCTTAAGTTGATCAACTAGCTCCTCTGCAGTTTAACTGAAAAACACACAGGGGCATGGTCAATATGTTGGTCAAACATCTACAACAAACTAAAACCGTGCTGCAGCACATCAACAGTCTCACTCACTTCTTAATACAGTGCAGATAACTGCAGGTTCCGGCATCTATCATTTAGCGGCCAGGACTACAGAGAACTCACAAAATTCTGTCGTTGTCAGTGGGTGATATCTTAAATAGCAATTTTGCACATTTGAGGTTCAGTTCACTACTGTATGAGTCAAATCAGTGCAGATACAACACAAACCGGGTTCTCTCTGGGTGACTTGATTTTTCTCACCAACAACATAGCTAGCAGGAGGAATGGGAACATTTTCACTAACAAAAAGGTAACCTTCAACGTAGCCATGCTATTTCTAAGTAACTGTATCACTTTACGGTGAGAACAGCCTATAGAATGTTTCCAGAGACAACTAGATAAATAGTTTGCATTGGAGGAATTCACTACCAGCCTGCCGCTGATTTTGACCAGTCGATGAAGTTTCAATGTCTGGCAACACAAGTAGAGACAGTGTATTAAATATCTTTAAAATGTCTCGGTAATAGAGTCTTTTGTGTCGTGGTTACAACATGCTTGTTATAAATAGGATTTTGTCACCAAGAGTAACCTTGTACTTTTCTATTTGAATCATGGCCCCCACTTTGAGCCCCAGCTTTACGTAGTGTGTTTGCATCTGAGCTTTAGGTGTTGCATCGGTTTTTAAAATATCTGCATAGCCCCCAGCACTGTACATCTTGTCTGGCCTTTTGAAACTTAATGTTCTGTAAATGTACTCATGCTCTCAAAGTTTAAATTGCAGAAGATATATGGTCTCATCTTCAGAGCTGCTGCCACTGTTCTTTACAACAAATAAACCTCCAGAACCACAATTATAGAATGTGGGTTTCAGATCACTCTTGATAGTACAGTATGTATTTGGCTTAAATTGTCTATCTTTGCCCATTTTGTTATCCTCCTATAAAAAGAAAAAAAAAACTGTCAGACCTTAGTGACCTCTGTCCATGCCAAGCTGTTTATTCTGCATCTGCATCAGCTTAACCTTGTCAGTCTCCAGCCTTATTACCAACTCTGCTTAGTCCATATATTACAAGTGCATGCAGATGGAGAATGTTCAGCAAACTCAGTCAGGCATAACTAATCACTCTTGCAGATTGGTTCCTGATTTTGACAGGTAGCTCTGGTGGCTTGAGTGTATGATTATGTGCATAAATATCAGGGTGGGCACAGGTTGCCATTGTCCTCACTGGTTCTCAAAAAACAGACTCCAAGGCAAGGTCATGACATTAACCCTCTTTCTTTCCACCTGCTGGACATGTGTTTAAAGTTTCTGAAAAACAATATGAGAAGTGTTTTTGAAATAACTTTTTTCCCCTAGGGCAAAAATTCTCCCACCGCCATCATGTCTTTGTAGGAGGTTTACAAAGACTTCTAATGTTTTGTGCACGAGAAGTCATACAGTCATTTAATTTCAGCTACAGCCCAATTATACAACGTAACTCCTAATTCTCAGATAGCCAGTGTGGAATTGCTTTTAGAGAGTGTTTTAGAGAGTGTTTAGAGAGTGGTGTTTTTAGAGGGATTGTTGGGGGACTAAAGCTCCAGACTATTTCTCCAGAGTTTTGTGTCAAACACCCGAACCCAGACACAGAGTATAGTTGTTGTCATTGATGCCTTTATATACAAGATACAGACCGTGGCTGTCTCAACCTAGACAGAAAAGCTATTCCAAGGGGAGACATAAGTCTGCAGCTCCGTTTTTCACTGCAGAGTGGCTCCTCTTAGAATGGCTCCAGCCTGAAAATTCAATCCACTGTTCGTTTTCATGCAATGAGCTTGGAAGCAAGACCACATCTGAATGCATGGAGTGGTCTCAGTAGCCCTGACTGTAAATGAAGCCCAGACGTTGTACATCACAGAAAGACCAATGGGAGAAAACTATCAGTTTTCAATTATTAAAATGCATGGGGAATTTCTGAGGTCTCATACTTTTAGGTATGTGGGTGTATCTTCTTTTATAAGGAAGCTTGGTCTGCCGAGATTTTGCAATAAAGGCATAGTGTCTTCACCTCCTGTTATGTTGCAAATCAAATTGAACCCTTTCAATTTCTTGCACTGAGGAGTTGTACTTTCTTAGTTTGCGTCAGTGTAATGAACCTTTGAAAAAGAAATCAATCTTTTCCTGAACAAAGACAAGCACTCCCAGTAGCCTAATATCACAGAAATAATCTTTGGGTCAATTTAACCCAGTAGTAGGTCTATCTGCTGCAAAACATTTTTGTAAAAAAAAAAAAAAATTACAAAACCTTCCCATTTCCTGACTTCTATTTCACTCCTCTCTTTTACTGAAGTTCAATATATCATCCAACACCAGTCAATATTCAGTTAGACTTCCATCTTCACTTAGTAGGGTTGGGGGCAAAATAGATAAATACAGGAGCTAATGTGGGTGTCCTATCTGCATCACACTCCCCCGGATAGTTTATGCACTACTAGAGGTATCTAGTTATATGAGTAAAAGGTTGAGTTTTGACTATGCCTTGCAGGTAATCAACAAAGTGCAAAATATTGTTGGTCAGCTGATGATATAGAGCTGCGTTAAAGTTGGTTAGTCAAATGGAACTGTGATTAAACAGTGATTTTCTCCGTGTTGTCCACCCATGATTACAGCTGACCTGCAGTATCCAGAAAACTGATCATCATCTGCAAGTTGAAGCATGGCTTCCTCATATGATGTGTGTGTCCCTGTCAAGCTGTACATTTTGTAATCAGGGTGTATCAACATCTGTGTTCAAAAAATTGTGCTTGTCATCATCCTTACATTTCCATGACACCCACTCAGAAGCCGTTTTTTTCTCATCAACCCAAGGTCCTCACTATCAGAATAATGTCAACTTACTGTAGGTAGCATATGAATTGTAGATGGTTAATAGTATGGCGAGTGCACCAAACTGCACATTGCAAATCCAATTTTCTTATTCATCACTCTTGCAGTGTATATGACATGTGTCATGACACACCGAGCTGACATGAACACACCTGCAAAGACAACAGTTAAAGGCTAGCTGATTTGTACATGACAACATGAATGAGAGAAAAGAAAAAAGAATAAGTAAAAAAATTAGCAAAACAAGTATTTATTTTTTTTTACGAAGAAAACAACAGAAACTAAAAAAATATCTTAAAATATAGTAAAACTTACAGTCAAATTCATAGTTTGATGCAAAAAATTTTTTTAAATGGCCATGTAAAATTTTGCTTTGATTTGCTTTAAACTGATTTTGTCAGCCCAAAATCTTTTGCTTGTGGGCGAAGTAAAGAAAGGGCAGAGACGACAAATAAGAAGAAACTGCACTAAATGATGAAATCACTGATTCACTGAACTGAACAGCAACTACCTCTGAGAACAATTCAACATGCTCAATCGACTGAATGGCTATCAAAAGGCAGAGTGAGCAATGCTGGACACACTGCAAAAACAAAACAAATGGTTGGCCACACATGGCCGAATGGCACCAATGGCTGAATGTAGCTTGGTGTGTAAGGGCTATGGATATATTAAGAAATGTCAATGCCCCATTTCAAGACGGCACCCCACTCATTCCTGTGAAAGCTGCTCACCTGGTGAATATGCCTGAAAAGTTTTTCAGGCTTCCACAGTTTTCTGTGTTGTTGGTCTCTTAGAACCTGCGCACGTGTCTGGCCAAACTTTTTGAGAGCATGTACCTTATGCATGAATCGCATAAAATAAAACACTGATATGGCTCTTTTTTGAATTTATATGGACCGAATGGATCAAATTCTGACAACAATTTCAGGGGATGCCTAGAAAAAATAATTCCCTGCTTTACAGCTGTTGCTTTTGTATGATTGTGTATAGGGCGGAAAGTCGTTTTGGGCCAGTTTGATGTGTTATTCTGCCATACAGAGTGTGGTCATTATGCCAAAATCACCTCACAACCCAGCGCTGTTCCAGGAGGGTTAGGATTAAGGATTGGGCTGCACGATGGGTAATAAATGTAGTCAACGTAGGTCCTCACGATTATTGTAATACTAACAGTGTGTGTGTATGTGTGTGTCTATTTTAGGGGAAATCCATAAAAGCAAAGCATGGCACTCTGGAAACAAGAGTGCCATAGGTTTGAGTGAGCTCGGAAATCAAAATTAATTTGGAAGATGCTCCAGCTCTCTACTAGTACCTGAAGCAAAGCCATTAAGCTAAGAAATAGCTGTTCAACCTCACCATGTGCACGGTTAATCTAAACTAAGCTTATACAGGTCTTCCATTGATCCCTAGCACACTACCGATGTGAGGGTCTGGTATGTGAGTAATTAACATCCTCAGCTGCATCATGAGGAACATTTCTCATTGTCATGGTCTCTGAATGCAGGTTACATGCTCTATAGCTAAATGGAACATTACTCAGGCTTTAGTGACAAGGTCCAAACAAGAGAATTTATTCTAAAGACATTTTTTCTTTTAAGCAATCAATAATTTGCTAAATTGCAGTCTGAGGTTATATGTTTTAAAAGTTAGTCATTAGGGACAAATGGGGATTCATGTTTGTCTGCCAGTTAATCATTAGCCCATATCTGGTAGCTGTTTGTGTCTGTGTGTATGCATGCGTGCATTCACACATGCACCATATGTATGTAGGCATGTGTGCTTTTGTGCTTTGGCATGCAGTGACATATATATATACATTATTCCATTTCCCCAAGGGATTTGGGTTTGAGAAAGACGTGCTCCTTTGTACTTTGACACAAGCTCCAATGGTACTTGTGCTTTTAGTTATTCTCTTATCTTCCTTTACCCTTTGTGATGGCATGTAAGGTGATATTTTCATTTTTTAAATTTACCGGAGTACTACATGAATGCCACTGAAGTGTTTTACAACAGGACAGATCCATAAAAAAGGGTAGAGATAACTATGAGAAGGTGGCATTGTATTATTTATTTTATCAAGTTACACTCATGAGCTCTTCCATTTAATGACAGATATATCTCACTAATTAAGAACTAAAATCCCAGCAACCTAAGGCTTGTGCTTAGCCATGGACAGTTTGCCTTTGGAGTTAAGTGTCAGAGAAACTCGTGTTGATATTGTATTAAAAATCTAATATTTTCTTCACAAAAAATGCTTAAAACTTGCTTTCTACCAAGGTTTATTCATGATACATCATCATCATTATCGGTGAGGTTAGGCAGACATTAGTTTTCAGCTGTGTGATCACATATACCCTGGACTTAAAATTAAGCTCAGTAAGCCAGACTCGACTCCACAGATTCATGGTTTTTTAAAATCAATCTGTTAGACTTCTCCCATGGGTATAAAATCTAGTTATGGATGGATGAGAGATAGCCACAGACGTGATACAGCGGGATACTCAGCCCGTCCCAGAACTGTCGGGACTACTAGTGGGACTACTTTTTAAAATTGTATTTATTTATTTATTTATTTTTAACAAAAACAAGAAAAAGACAGCATCCATCTCCCACCCAACCATCTCCTACTGACAACTCAATATATACAATATTATATCACAAAGGCCCCATACTATCAGCCATATCATTAAAGCTTTTGTACTGTCTCAAAACAGTATCCACATTAAGCCCTGATGGTTTCCAATCCAAAGTTACGCCGATTCAGCAATAAGATATAAATATGTGCTGGAAGACTGGCCGGATGTGGCCTGCTTACGTTCAGAAATGACAGATCATAACCAATTAGTACAGAACTAATCCTTTCATATGGACACGTATTAAAAATCTCTCTGTTCCCCAAAGTAGCAGAGGGGTTAGCTAGATTTACTTTAGCAGAATATATTTCCCTACCAAAAGCAATAATTTATCAAGCAATTCATATTTCGGAGAGGAAACTGAAACATCTTAAAAGGGTGAATTCAACAAAAAAAGCCCGAGACTTTTTCTTAATCTTCATTATCATTAATCAGTTCCAAAACAATATATATACACAGTGCCAAAACACACAAAAGCATTTTCCTTGCTTCCTGTCAATATTACACACAGAGGAGGGAAATTGTGATGCAATTTGTTCAAGTTAATGGGAGTTACTGTAAAGAATTTGAATTTTCAAGTACACCTTGAGCAAATTGTGGTTGTTTTTTAGTTTTGTTTTTTTTGTCAAACTACTATTCCCAAGGTCAATAATGACCTTTCATGCTTGATTCATGAACCTCCTTCCTTTGGTGCTTATCGAAAGGTGGGAGTATGCTCAGAACAAACTAGTTTTTACTATGTATGAGGGCAGTTGCAAAAAAGTATCTTAGTTGCCCCCCCAGTCAGCAGAATTGACAAGGACTGCAGTGCATATGGAATTCAGCAAATTGGGAGAAAATTAGAAGGAAAAAATACACCAAACATAACTACAATTAAACAAAAAGCCTCTTAAAAAGTCAAAGCATCTACCAGTCACTTTCAATTCATTTGTTGCCAAGGTCAATCACCCATTTACACTATACAGATAGAATTGATGGAGTGAGGAAGAAATCCAGTGAGAAGACTGTCTTGATTTAAAAGAAATTATTCACGACCCTATGTTTAGGGATATCATGTAGAGGAAATGCTAATATTTTTTTATGAAAAACAATTTAGACAATGAATAAATTTATTCACTGTAAAGCCATTCAGTGTAATCACAGGTTGACGTTTTCCATAGTGTACTAAGCTTTGACATGGACTTCATACAAAACGGATATTTCCGATTTAAATGAATCACCCTGGTGAAGTAAAATTACTGTTTACCTTGCTGTTTAATTTGTAGAGATGATAGTTATTACATAATGCAACACTGTTTGAAACATGCTACTTGTTCATTAAAATTAAAAACAATGTTGGGAATTTTAGCTCCTTCATTAACTGCAATACCAGGAAAAGAAAACATCTATCTTACAATTCATGGCATCTCCTCCCATTACTCAGTTCTGCATAAAAGGTGTGTCAAATTTCAGTGGCCTCACTGACTTTAATGCCAAGAATGATAACAAGATCTCTAATTTTTGTACTAAATGGGGTTGTTTGTTTTTAACCGGTTCAGAATTCTTCAAAGGAATTGCAGAAAGACTCTTTAATGTCATTGCTACGTTGATCTCTCCTGGCAGAGGGAAAGACAGAATGAGACAGAGGAAGAATGGAGTAGAAGTTAAATGACGTAGAGTGCTGCATGTGTGTGTATGTGTATGGTAGCTGGATTTGGAGTGGGGAGTGAGAGCTGAGTGAGATGGAGTGAGATGGCAAGAGCAAGAAAAGTTGTGGAACAGTGAATTTGCAGTTAGCTAATGAGCGTACCAAGGGGCACATTAGTTATTTATTTCCTGAGCTTGTTTCGTTAAGAGAAGGGCACAGCAATTAGCTTTGAGGAGATGACATCCCTAAGCGCCCTCGTGCTCGGCTGTGAGGCAACTCAAGAGCCCTGCCGGAAATGCTGAACAACCTGTAGGGCCTGACGTGAGGGGAGGGGAAAAGCGTCACACCCGTGTGACCCAGTGTGATATCCCTAAAGCAGAACTGCCAGCTGGAGCTACATTATGTGGGAGAGAGAGAGAAAAAGATTGCGGCCGGCTTGAAATCCACCGTACCTCAAAAAGGGAAAGGTTAGGTGGACTGATGGCTTGGAGGATGTAGATCTGCATGTGAAACAGGGTCTAATGTTAATTTTTTCTCTTTTAACATATTCTTTTTTTCTTTAAGTGAATTTCAGAGTTCAGAAGAAAAGAAAAATCTTGTTGTCTATTAATCTGTGTCACCAGTTTGAATATTTATTTTATTAGCAATCAAGAAAACATTTCTGGCTCAGTAAAAAATGAAGATTGCAATCAATAATATGTCATTAAAGAAAAAGATGGTATTTGAGGAAAGAAAATAATAAAGCCTGAGCTGCAACAGTATGTGTAGGATGAAGTCCATTTTTATGCAAGCCCAAAGACACCCAGGCAAACTGCCGGTGCACACACACATGCAATTTCACCTTAATGCATGGTCAGCCTTGTGAATCTCATTAATGAATAACCTGACTCTTATACAAAATTTTAAGTCACAGTTTTAAAAATACCAGGTTATATTTTCAAAAGGAAACACATTCAGTAAATCTGCTGATGCACACCGAATAAGCCAACATTTTCAAAAAAAAAGAAAAGAAAAACACCTCAAGTCTACCACACCAGAAATTCCTTTTGTGCACCTTCATTAAATAAGGCGATGTGCTCCAAACAAGAGAGGAAGGAGCCTCGTTTGAAATGCCAGCCATCCAAGATATTAATTGGAGCTGAGGCCCTCCAATCAAGGGAACAAAACAGTGTGTCCACAGAGGTGAGTGGTAATGAGCAGTGCTTTGTATGTGGGGGAAGTTTGGCTGATTGAAATTACACAGCAGTGTCTGACCCCAGCGTAAGCATAGCCATTTACACAATAATAAGTGCAGCATCCTCTTAGTTTTTTTTATTTAAACTGTGTGATTTCAAGAAAATAGTTACGGTGTGTTTATATTATCAGTATCCCTCGTAGTGCAGTATAAATGTATATATAATCATATTTCGTTTGGATGCATTTCTTTGATCCGATACATTTGTATAACAAAAAAATTCTGTCTGGAACAATAAACTCATGTTAACATAATAGCAAAATATATTTAAAGCTTGGAGCAGCTCCTAAGTGGCCAATTTAGGAGAATCTCCTGAAAAACAAATTGCCATGACAGTTCTAACTAAATAAGTCCAGAGCGTTTTTCTACTGGAAATTTATGAAGCATTCTACCATAAAAACCAGCTCCCCAATCAGTGAAAAGGTTCAGTCAAGTGGTCTAAATGAGGACCAAATCAGTACAGTCCTAAAAGTGACAACAACTAGCAATACATCTGTAAATGGATCAGCACTTAGTTAATGACGCTTTGCTTTTAAAATGTATCACTTCAAGTGAGAGAGTACTGTGATCGTCATACACCAACTAACTACCAAGCAATGCAGTAGCACCGGAAATCCACTGCAACCAACGGATCACAAGATAGGAAGAAGGAGGTTAACATGAACACACAGGTGGCTGTGGTGGGCCCACCTATTAGATGACAATAAAACACTGTTTAGTGATTTGATTTGAAGATTCACGTTTTTCCTGACTTTGACATATTGGACAGGCTGCTGTTGTTTTATATACAGCAGGCAATGCTCAAATAGGTATTTTTTATTATGGCTTTTAATGAGGTCTTCTGTGGTCAGGCTTATGCAGGTGGCATTTGGGTTAGAAAGGAAAACCCACACACCTCATTACCAATTTTTAGCAAGTACACAGCATGCAACAATGCCTGGAGGCTGTGGACTGCACCATCACGAAAATTAAACTGCCTGAAACAAACTCAGTAATTGCCTAGACAAAAAGGTAAAATGTTTCTTGAATGTACTTTTATGTAAGCTGATGTAAAATTACCAGAATTCATGAGGCTTATATGTTTGAAAATGAACAATGAGAGAATCCCCTGATGAATGGCGCAAGATGGAGTTTCCATCCCTGTATTTCCGTTGGGACCCCCTGCAATACCCACTAATGCCCAGCCTTATGAGGCAATATGCTAATGGAGGCATAAACCTACAGGTGCTTATTTTAAGAATGGTGACTGAATTCCTTTTTGGATATTTGAAAGCAAGAAATCCAGAAAGCAATTCACTTTTTTAAAAAAAACGTATTTCTGCTATGTACTGCACAACATCTGTGAGGAGAAAAAAAAAACAAAAAAAAAAAACAATCCTTGAGCCCAATGTTACAGTCGCTGTGTAATATGAAAGAGTTCTAGCGTCCCACTCAACCTAAAAACTTCAGAACAGAGAGAAACAAAACGGAGGTGAAAAGAGAGAGAAATGCACTCACCACCTTTTTTGATCATTATTGGCCACTAACAAGTATTTACACTAATTTCTACAATTTGCTTCCTTGCTGTGACAACAGCAATATTAGTGGCTACCCATATGAATGTGAAACCACACCTCGGAATACAGGTTTTGCACATTACTTGAATAAGATGTACATTGTAGCAACAAAATTTATTTTTAAATGGAGTTATGTATCTTTGTTTGTTATGTATGTTTTTTGAACTTCTGCCTTATTTTACTTTTGCCTGTAAAACACTGCATGCAAATTTTCAGGCTGTTAACATGTTGGAATCAATCTTTCATACAACAATTCAAATAGATTTTATGTGTCATTTCTAGCGAAAAGAGTCATTTCTGGTGTAGTCTTTTCGTAAGTAGCTTATATTTTGTATCTGGTATAAAAAAATCTTTTTGTTTGGCAAAGTTGATGAAATAACTCCTTTATAGATTTGTTTTTTCAGTAGGCAATGTCTGATTTTTCTTTGTACGTGGAATAAACAACTAACCAATACACATCGTTTTCAGATAAAGCTCTAATTTTGAGGGTTTGGGTTGATGTGTCTATAGTATGTGTGTGTGTATCCTTCTGGGTGAGTATACTCAGTTGCCCATCATTAAGAGCTTTCTCCAAAGTCTTCCCTGTCTTCTGTAACTGCACAGCTGTGTGTTTAGCTTTTCTCTATGGCCTCAGACCAATGCAGCACTGTCACCTCCATCTGCTGCTGCCTGGTCCAAAGTGTCTTAGTCGGCCAGCTTGATTTAGACGCTGCCTAACACCGAAGCAGAGCAGTAGCATTTTATCTGCTGCTTCATCCCTTCCATTAGTCATATAAGCCCTCAGCTGCTAACTTCTGTTTTTAATTTTGAAGTATTTCAAGAAGCCATGCCCAAATTTTCCAAATCATCTGTAATGCTGGAGAATTTCAATGTGCATAGAAGTTATTACACGGAACATATTCTGTATCTAGCCCGCCCTTGAGTGTATATATGTGGCATTTGGTACCATCTGCATTCATTTGTTTGTGTGTGGACATCTGCAACCGTCAGATAAACACTTCTGATGAAAACATTGCCATGTTTTCCTCTGTTTGTCAGGGACGTAACGAAACCTCTAGTACACTGGAGAAAATAGAAATTATCCATATTGTCATGGCTTAGCAGGTTCTGGTATGTCTGTGTCAATCGGAGAGACCCGTGTCTTCTGAAGCAGGGAGAATTTTGATCACACTTAATTTATAAGTAGCACAATAACTGCTGTATATGGAAAAGCCTTTCTTGAGCTGATACACAGCACCAAACTTAGGCATTTGTAACCCTGCAATCAAATGTGCTGGTCTTTGCTGACAAAAAGCATGAAAGCTACAATTTATGTTAGTTACTTGATCATTTAGCAATTTGAAAGGCACAGCACACACAACACAAGCCTCTTTGTTTTTGTAATTACACCAGCAGCCCTCTGGCCCTGTAAGAGATGATGGACAAAAGTAGGAATATGGAGGAAAAGAAGAGAGCCTTTTATATGTATGATGATTGGTATGAAATGTGCTCTATTGTGCAGTGATAGCTATTTGCATGACCGTGTTGCGTCTGGTCTCTCTCCGTTTTCTATAATAGGCCATATTTTCAACTGCTCTTACTTGCTCTTGTTAAGTTATACCTGGAAATTCCCCTGCTTAACAATCACAGCAAGCTGATTCAGCCTTCACATGCTCTAATCACCAGACACTGAGAGGAGAAAGGGAGGACATAAACAAAGGACGAGATAAGGATAGGATGAGGAGGCTAAGGTAAGTAATTATAGACAGAATAACTATAAAACACAAGGATGAACCCCTCACTACTGTAAATCATGGGCATATACAGTAGTGAGGGGTGGACTGAGGTGTTAAAACAGGTATTTAATTGGCCAGACCCCACTGTAGCAGAATACCTTCTACTGTCCCTTGTTTGACTGAATGGCGCCTGGCTGTGTTTGTACAGGTATGTGCTAGTGTACGTGAGGGTGCATACAGTGCATCCAGAAAGTATTCAGACCCCTTTACTTTTTTCGCATTTGGTTATGTTGCAGCCTCATGCTATAATAGTTTAAACTCATTTTTTCCCTCATCAATCTGCACTCCATACCCCATAATGACAAAGTAAAAACTTAATTTTAGAATTTTTTGCAAATGTATTAAAAAGGAAAAAAGGAAATCTCACATTGACATAAGTATTCAGACCCTTTACTCAGTACTTAGTTGAAGCACCTTTGGCAGCGATTACAGCCTTGAGACTTCTTTGATACGCCACAAGCTTTGAAAACCTGGACTTTTTTATTTATTTTTTTCCATTCTTCTCTGCAGATCCTCTCAAGCTCTGTGAAGGTTGGATGGTGACTGTCAGTGGACAGCCATTTTCAGATCTCTCCCAAGATGTTTGATTGGGTTCAAGGCAGGGCTCTGGCTGGGCCACTCAAGCACATTCATAGAGCTGACCCTAAGCCACTCCTGCATTGTCTTGGCTGTGTGTTTAGGGTGTGCTTGTCCTGTTGGAAGGTAAGTAAAATAATTTTAAAATGTGCTACTTTGGCCTCTATGCAGCAGACTCTCCCTGTCTGAACGCAATATTACTCGCCTGTATGAGTTGGCGTTTTTACATGTTATAGGTAGCCGTTGGTCATAGTAACAGTGGTCGTGGTCATAGTAACGTAAAAAATGTATAGGCTATAACGTTACTTCTTGAACGTCACTTACCAGGGCCGGTCAGTATCAACCCATGACTACTAGTAGTGTCACTCAAGTGCGTCCTGAAGCTGTCTCTGACTCTGTTCCTCGTAAAAAGGTGCCGGATATTGTTGTTAGAGAGTTTAGGTGCACTGGAACTGCATCTAAGGCCTGTGTTAATCCACACATGGACTGCATAGATGATATACATTTGTCAGAGTTGAATAGTCACTTTTATTGGTATTGTATATATTATAGTAATCATTAGTAATGAAGTAGCCTAGTTTTGAATGAAAGGTTCCCTGCTATCACATTTTTTTGATACGTAACATTTAAATAACTGAAACCAACTAAAGGCTTTCCAAAGTTGTTTTGCTGTAATAAATGAAGCATAATCTTACGTTAACCATATTTCAGCCTTGCTGCCCCGCTATTAACTCATTCTCACTCTCTTTCTCTAAACCTTCATTGCAGATGGATGCACGAAAGAAAAAGGTCTAAAAGTGCAGTATTGAAGTATAACACTCAACCAACACCAGAAAGGCTTTCGGCAATACACACAGCTTTTTTTATTTATTTTAAATTTTTCTGTTAACTTTATAAACATATGCTTAAAAACATTTCATCAAAGTTTTGTGTTGGAGTTTGTGTTATTCTAAATTTTGACACTAAGATTTTAATTTTTACTGCAAATTTATACTGGTTTCAAACATCGGTTATTGGTCTCCTTGATTACTAATAATCGGTATCGGTATCCGCCTTGAAAAACTATATCGCTCGGCGCCTAAATGATATCTCTGTACTTTTCACTGCTCAGTTTTCCCTCAACCCTGACCAGTCTCCTTGTCCCTGCCAGTGTAAAACACCCCCACAGCATGATGCATCCACCACCGTGTTTCAACATTGGCTTGGTATTGGGCAGGTTGTGCCCGGTTTTCTCCAGACATGATGCTTAGAATTGAGACCTAACAGTTGAATCTTGGATTCATCAGTCTAGAGAATCTTGTTTCTCACAATCTGAGAGTCCTTTCGATGCTTTTTTGCAAACTCCAAGCGGGCTTAATTGTGTCTTTCACTGAGTAGAGGCTTCTGTCTGGCCACTCCGCCATAAAGCCCAGATTGGTGGAGTGTTGCAGGGATGCTTGTCCTTCTGGAAGTTTCTCCCATCCTCACACAGGATCTCTGAACATCAGCCAGAGTGACCATCAGATTCTTGGTCACCTCTCTTACCAAGGCCCCTATCCCCCAATTGCTCAGTTTGACGGGCGGCCAGCTCTAAGAAGAGTCCTGGTTTTTCCAAACTTCTACCATTTAAGAATTATTGAGGCCACTGTGCTCTTGGGAACCTTCAATGTAGAAGAAATTTTTTGTAGCCATCCGCAGATCTGTGCCTCAACACAACCCTGTCTTTGAGCTCTGCAGGCAGTGCTCATGGCTTGGTTCTTGCTCTGATATGCATTTTCAGCTGTGAGACCTTTATATAGATGGATGCATGTCTTTCCAAATACTGTCCAATCAATTGAATTCACCACAGGTGGACTTCAAACAAGGTTTAGAAACATCTCAAAGATGATCAAGAGAAATGGGAGGCAGCTGAGCTAAGTTTCAAGTGTCACAGCAAAGGATCTGAATAATTATGTCAATGTGATATTTCAGTCTTTGCTTTTTAATACATTTGTAAAAAGTTCTCAAATTCCATTTTGGCTTTGTCATTTAAGGGATACTGAGTGTAGATTGATGTGGGTAAAAAAGGAAAAAAATAAAGATTGAAAAAAATTTAAGGGGGCTGAATATTTTCTAAATGCACTTTATTACAGCGACACTAGAGGTTTAGTAAAGGAGATCCTGTGATGTTTTCTTCTGCCTCAATGTCTCCCTGGTATTTGTCTCTCTCTTTACGTGCTTCAATATGATCTCCATCAGAAGAGAGAGCCTAGATGAATTTTTCTCCAGCAGCAGAGTGGAGAGGGGGGAGAGGAGTAAAGTGAAGAAATTTCCTTTTCAACATATTTACTTCTCTGATAGGAAGATGCTGCTGAAAATTCAAACGGCTGTCACTGACTGTGACTTTGACTCTTCATTATTACATTATTACTGTTCATTATTATATAGGAAGTCGCATGGTGTTGCTCATTGGACTTTCCAGGAACTGCACCATATGCCTGAAGGGGTTGATTGCAAGAGCACTTACTCATCAAGTATACAGTACACATGCAGCTCTTCGTATCATTAACCTCTAGATATTAGAAACACAGCTAATTCATATTCTGCAGGGATTTCCGATGCACTTTATTACTGTGCTGAGGGAAAATGAATAGAATAATTGCATTCAGTATTACTGGCTAAAATTAAGTCTGATTATTTTGATGTTCAACCCATTCTTTGTGATAATTCATTTACTTTTGTCCTTTAGCATGAAATACTTGGATTGAAATTCCAATTTTTCCTCAAACAAAATTGTCCTCGAACCATCCTCTTATCGCAAAACACAGCTTATCATCCTCTACGCGAATCAATTACGGACAAAGACTTTGCCAAATTTACACAGCAGGGCATTAGCTTTGATGAGGGAGCCACATATCCAAACTATTTACCTCTGTAATGTTTACCCTTTCTGTTTATCCTTCAAAATACATTACCATGTTTTTCTTTTTTTTTCTTTACCCTGCCCGTCTCCAATTCTTCATCACCAGAGCATTACAAAGACATTTGCCACACTGTGTACATTTTCATTAAACTGCTCCTTCCATTTACAAAATGCGTGAATGTCTATAATTTAAGTGAAGAGGCAGTGAACCGCTGCAAAGCTTTAATTCCAGTTTCTTATGACCCCCCCCCCCCTTCCCCCTTCTCCCTCCTCTATTTTCACACATTCTCTAGTCCCGAGGGACAGAGAAAGAGAGGGAGAGATTTGGGTGTTTCAAAACAGGACCCCACCCACCCAGAAAAAGCTAACAAACTCCAGCTTTGGAGCATGAAGGAAAAAGAAAATGCTTACATTTGTATAAATTAACATGCAGCATAAAGCGCAGGGTCAAAATATGTTGGTATTCACATTGAATGAATGAAAATTCAAGGTGGGGAGATGTGAATTTAAATCAGATCTTTTGTTTTTTTCTTTCTTTGACACACATTATACAGGCTCTGTGGCTTCACTATCAAAATGTGTCCCATCCTATCCGCTCTTGTCTTTTAAAAAAACTCCACCTGCCAAATACTTGTCAAATTATTACTACTCTCTCTGTTCTGATGTCATGAATACACAGTAAAACACAGGGGCCTCACGCAGAAATGTACAAAGTGCTTCCAGACAGCTTTATATTTTAAGCATAATTTACACAGTCTCTGCTAGTTTGCATGATATGGGTAGCCATACCACCCCATTAATCATAGTCAGGTCTGGCATTCGTATCTCCCTTTCTCTTATCAGCTCAGCCAAGAGGAACTAAGACCATCTCCACGGACCGTTCAATCAACCACCTTTAGAAGGCTCTTTAAATTAAATCTTAGAGGAAATTCATGGGCATAAATTCACAGCCGGGTCTGACCAACTCATTTCACAAATACAGTAAACAGCAGCGATTTCTTCAACATTAAAATACGCCTGAGGTGATAAACAATGCCATAGTGGTTCAGGATCTCTTCAAAACAGATGGTTTTCATGGTGTTTGGCAATAAGAAATTGTCAGAAGAACATCCAGCAGCGCAAAAATAAATAATACGAATAAAAAAAGCCTGTGGATTAGTTTGGCATCCGATTAAAGACTATGTACAATATATCACTGTTAAAAGGAACATGTTTATGGCACTGACAGTTGTTAGGAGGACACTGCCTTGAGGGAATAGGATGACTCTTATTATGTTTGGTACAATATTCTTTTATGATAGAAATCGTTTATTTTCTTAAAGGAATAGTAAAGAAAAATGTTTGCTTTCTTGCCAAGACATGACCAAGAAAGTTTGTACGGATGAAACAAAAAAGATCAATCGTGTTACTTGGTAAGTTTTTGAGGTGCTGTTAGGTGGATTTTGTTACCTTTGGACAGAGCTAGGCTAACTGTTTCCCCCTGTTTCCAGTCTTTTTGCTAAGCTAAGCTAACCAGCTGCTGGCTGAAGTTCTATGTTTACCATACAGACGCGAGAGTGGTATCGATCTTCTCATCTTACTCTCAGTAAGAAAGCAAATAAGTAAATTTCCCAAAATATAGAGCTGTTCTGTCAAGATGAATGTCCGTGACTGACTGACTGATAAAGTTAAATCATTGATCAGGTGAATGCCGCATGACTAAATGCTGACGTTGCACCATTGGTTGTTGCTCTTTCAAAATGAATTGGCGCAATTCAGTGCAGAGCCCTCTGGCAACTTTTCTTCACAAGAGCACCTAGCGACAAATCTAGTAACTTTTTGAACAAAACTTAGCTACTTTACGTAGAAGAGAGTTGCCAGTTTCGCCCCGCGAATGCGAGGTTGGGCTTTCCCTCCGCAGGCACACCTCTCTCGCATCTCATTCAACTGACCGAACGGCAGCTGTATACCAGGTTTTGACCTAGTCTCCTTTTTTTCCTAGCAGATAACTAACACGACAGACAGTAGGAAAGCAGAGTCAGAGTAAGCTTTCTGTCACTTCAGCCTGCCAATCACAATTAACATCAGATCATGTTTGATTTCTGTCAGCATCCTTAACCACAACTCTCTAGCTCACTGGCAACTCGTTCCCTTTAGCACTTCTACTGAGGCTGTCCCTCACTCGACCCGTAACATTGTTTGGGAATGTGCAGTCATAACATGTTATGTCCCAATCATAACATCTGTGGACAGAAGCATATGGGAAAGCTCTTATTATGAACACTAATGACAGCTGAAGCCCTGAACTGGAGAGGACGATAGCCTCAGAAGAGCAATAATATGCACATTTAGATTTTTATTTTCTCTTCACTGCTCAGGTCAGCTGTTGGAGTTTTAGAGGTTTGATTTAGCCCACATAAATCTGTCGCCCCAGTGGGCAGCTGTTCGGCGTAGCTGTCTTTGTATCACCACAAGGTCGTGTGGGAACTAAATGGCAGGGGTGGGAGCCCAACTCTCATTTTAACGCTAACTTGGCTTTAAAAAGCGAGCATGTAGACACACAATGGAGATGGGAGGAGAGTTTGTCCTGACAGAGTCAATGGATGAGGAAGCTTTTATAGCCACCTATTCAGCCTCTCTCCATTTCACTACAACACTGGGATTATGAAGCTGAAGTTCACCCGAATCACATCTCACGTATCTTGATGGGCGCTTTTGAAAGTTAAAAAATTAGTAAAGCTTACTAATTTTTATCTTTCGAATGCTCCTCATGTATACACTGTAAATAATGACTTTCATCTAATAGGGCTAATAATGTAATCAGTGTTTGATTTGCTCCTTTGGTGGGTGTTCAATATAATCAACATGTTTTGCTGTTGGGTGGCCACGGCTCACTGAAAATGGGCTGGGTCTAACTGTCTGGAGATGGTAATGTTACATTTAAATACAGATTAATCATAAGAGCCTAATTCATCACCGTGACAGCTGTGAAAACATCCTGCCAAGGCCCTATCCACTCCTTCCTCCTCTTCGTCCCCTCCGGTCTTTTCAGATTCCCCTTTAAAGAGGACCACTTTTTGAAATCCCCTTGCATGGCTGTAGAATATGTATGGCTATGCGGATATTCATATGCTAATAGCGGTGAAGCTGAGATTGCAAAATTAACCAAGCTTGACAGAGGCCCATGTGACCCCCGAAGATGTCGGGAGGCCAGGGAAAACATCGATCATGTGACACCGGCACAGTTGAGGCCGGCCAGGGCTCGGTCAAGATGGATGCTCTTACAGACAGCACATATATATCTCTGAGAAGGTTTGAAAATACTGAAATTAGAGCCAAATTATAACAAATAACGTTTGCTGCCTCTCCTCAGGAAATGTGTAATCTATCCTCTTCCCTCTCACTATCTGCCTGGGTCAGAATTTGTGAGTGTGTGTGCGAGAGAGAGAGAGGGATAGAGAAAGTACAGCCTGTGTATCTGTGTTTTCAGCTCGTGTGTTCAGTAATGTGACTCTAAAAGGGGTCAGGGTTTACAGGTTCAGTGTAAGATGGGATGAGTGCTGTAATGACCAAAACAGGACAGAGGACCCCGCAACCATGAGGATATGAATTGTGTGTGGGACAGCTAGAGAGAGAGAGCAGGAGCTTGTGGTTGTGTGACCCACTGAAGCCAGACTGCACATGACCTCCTTTCCCGCCCTCTAACGGCTTTCAGGCAATGGCATCTGTGTGGCGTGAGAAGTAAAACTACAGCCTCAAAGCCACTGAATCAGCCTTAGACTGCCTCTAGCCTCACCTTGGAGTGAAACACCTCATTCCTATAAGCTCTGCATTCACACACGGCAAATCGCTTCATGAATCATTCAAATCTTTCAGCACCTACCTGACAGCATAGTCTGAAAATAGTTTCTTTAAACTCAACTCTGCCGTTAAAAGGGTACAATGCATTTTGATGTAGAATAAAGTGTATTCCCTCATTATACTCCAGCTGGATCGGTACGACATTCTCATCCTTAACTTTTTGGTTTCATACCAAAAGTTGACTACTACATACATCGAGACACTATAATGGCAGTCTTCAGGACTTAGGTGTGCTGAGCGAAAATGATATCCTCTAGTCACAGAGTGTAATGTCACAACAGGATATTAGTCTGTTAAGTGCTCGCACAACCTAATAACAATGCACTCTTCTGAAGTCTACCTTTTCTATTTATTCTAGTGTTCACCTTCTCAGCAATATGGATTGCACTTGCTGTGAGGAATAGCCTTTATGCAGATTACGAACATCCTCAGCTTTTTTTGCTTGTGTGTGTGTGTGTGTGTGTGTGTGTGTGTGTGTGTGTGTGTGTGAGATGTGGTGGTGAGCGCGACATGCTTCGTGTCTCTGTATATGTATAGATGTGTACATCCCTGTGTGTACGCAGTGTCAGCAGAATCTACATCTCCTGGCTCCCCCCATAAAGGCAGGTTTATCAGTGGCACAGATGCATGAGCTGCACTCTTTACAATCTCACCACACACACTCTTTTGCATAACTTTTGTAGGCAAGGGAGTGTGTAAGCATGTGTGTCCAAGTGCAATTAAACATGGGAAAGCATGCGTTCAAGTTCACGTGTATGGAGAGTGTGATGCTGCACTTGACATCCAAGATTGTAGTTTTTCCACATCTCTCAAAAAGAATTCAGCTGTTTAATTTTCTTGTTTGCAGCAGATGGGAAATAATTCCGATATGGCTGCACAGGTCCAAACTTCCCCACTCTAATCACGGCAATGATAGCAGCAACAATTTATTTCCTGAATGTCAGGTTTTTTACTCAGTTGCCACCTTTAGTCTCCTGATATTTCACCTTGAAAAAGGGCGATTGAAAGAGACAAAACTGAATATAGGCGAGTATCTAAATCTGAGCTGCGCTGAGTGTGTAATGCAGTCAGTTTGACTGCTCTTACTATTTGACATTTCAGGGGGATCTCTATCTACTTCAGCCTTCAGTGTGTCCCTAGGCATGTACAGCCCCCTTATATAATTTAGTAATAACTTCCTCGAATTCCAAGATAGAATCTAAAGACTGTGCAACTAACTAGGCGTCTGATAGGTCTCTCCGAAATGTGTGTGTGTAGGCTGGTGTTTGTGTGTAAGGGGGTTGGCTACAAGAGGTTAATGTGCTAGGCATTGTGTGTTTGAGAGACAGGGATGGGGGGGGGGGGTTTCTGCACCTCAGCATGTTTCAAGAAACAACCAGATGCTGCCTTTTTGAAAATCAATACCTTCACCTTAGGCGGGTTCTATACTTCTTTTTTTAACAAGAGTACCACTTTCCCAGTGGCTACAACTGTCTAAATTTTTCTAAGATTACTTCAAATAAGCCGCCACACAGGTGACAGACTTTACATCAGGGATTGTAATGTAGCACTAAAGCATCTACAAAATAGTTCAGCTCTCACTCGCACCACTTCAGATGAGCAAAAAATGTGAGGTGGCAGTTTTATATACTGGGTGGCTCTAAACTGAACAAACAATGGGTCAAAGTAACCTTGATGCCACAATATGGCCTATTCAGTTTGATTTTCAGGCTCCTGACTCATTACATCTGTCTGTATGACAAACCTGTGCAGGAAGGTAAAGATTTTGTCATAAACATGATCAAACTCTATGAACGCATCATCAGACCAGTTAAAAAGAATTGGGGCAGTGATACATTACATTCATACACACTCCACTGTACTGGAGTACACAAAATGTAGTTTGAAATAAAAATGAAACAGTGGTGTTAAAGTTCTGACATTTAGCTGTAATTCAAAGATGTTTACATTGATACTCGATATCAGTATCACTGCTCCACTTTTTTCATCTCACTGCATGTTTAGTTGAGCACATAAAAAATCTCTCTATACACAATGCAGGCTTATTTGTAAGCACTATGTCTACTACTACTTGGTTTGTGTTGTGGGCCAAACAAAGACCTATTTTCAGAAGACCAGTGATTAAGAGAGGTCATGGAGTGCCACCACTGTGCACCCGGTAGTAACTGATGTAAAAAGAGGCATTAAGTCCAGCTTTAGAGCAAACCTCTCACTGTCTTTCTATCGCACTGCCTGCCACGCAGCCTTCTCAGTATTTATTGAGACGCCTCTAAAGCAATCTGGGATGGCAGGCACAGATGGCTCCTCTAATCCAGGTAAATTATCTTTGAACCTTTCAGCGTAAACAGACATGCCATTCTCCAGGAGTCTGGACTCTTATAGGCATGAAAACGTTGGTGATTGTGGATGTGTGTGCATGTGCATCACAGGAGAAACTGTAGAGAACGTGACTGTGTATGTACCACCAGTGACTCTGTCTGCCGTTTGCTTCTGGAAAATGTTCAACAATGCAAAAGATGCAAAAACAGCAGTTTTAGATGCCTTAATATAGCCAATCTTGCCTGTAATCTCTCAGAGGTGTAGAGGTGTAAAGCAAAGCTACTGTTTGTATCTGTTTCCTAAAATATTGAATTAACTGCACTTACATTAAATGATTGTCATCTGCTGTTTTATTCATTCGCAGTAACTGGCTAATTCATTAGCTGTTTGGCTATCAGCTGAATAGTGACATCAAGTCACAACAACTCAGGTGAGCAATACAGCCATTGTTGACCTGAATTGAACAATGGTCAACACTGTTGCTGCGATGGCTCCATCAACCACTTGACACCCGTCATTTGATTTGAGTTTTTGCTATTATTGTTTTAACTTACATCTAATGGTTTGTGTATTTATTAAGGGGGGGGGTTACTTCTCCAAGCAGTATCTTCATTGCTGCTCTGATTTTCTTGAGAACTCCCTGAAAGTACACACCTACTTCCTGACTTAAGTAAAGCAAAATGTTAAGTGGGGGTACATTAAGAAAATTGAAACCAAAAGCCTGAAAAGCTTGGTGTTCTGTTTTAAATAGTTTGCTACTGTCATTCATCCTATATGGATTTGGTCCTATAGCATGAATTATTATACTGCTAATAAATGTCTGTCTGTCTGTCCTTCAATTTTCTTGACAACCGGTCATCCGATGGACTTGCACCGATGGTGTATTGCAGAGATCCCCAGGAAGTGCAGTGTCTACTTGTAAGGATGAGGGGTTGTCGAGACCCTTTAACTTATATTTTATTTATATTAACTGCACTTGCTATAACCATGGTAACAGCACTACACTAGTCCTACTAATAAATGGAGAAATCCCTGCCTGCTTGCCTGCATTTTTGTACATATATAGTCTGGGAAATAGCTTCTAAAGTGTCTGGTACCGTGGCTGAGATCCTTAGAAATAGCTGCTCTTTATTTTATTAGTTTGTATCCTGCTGTATTTCCTCGATAACTGAAGTACACACCTGAGTTACTTCTCATCCTAGTAATTATATCCATGACTACATTCTCAAAAGGTAGGTCACACCTATTGAGAGAAAGTTGTGTCATTTATTTAGTCAGATCTAGTCTGAGCTCAGTATCACTAATCGACCTACAAAGGGATAAGTCACTATTCATAAGACTGTAACTCAAGTGGCACCTGACAATATATATTATTTGAAAGATCATTATTGAAGGCATTTCAGTACTGTTTTGGGGCCTTGTCAAGCTGGTTACTGTGTTATTCTACTCTCAGTAAATAGGTCTGTAATTATTATAATTGGCTAAAATCATGTGGGATGTATATTAATGAATTCCCATCATAAATTATTATTTTTTTATTCTTTGTACAGTAGATATTACATGCAATGTTTTTAGATATTTTTTATTCCCACTTCTTTTGCTATGCTGTACCAAAGCGTTTCGCCAACTGCAAAAGTAACCAAGTCATTCATCTTATAATATATGGTGGAGCCACTTCATTTGTAATGTGTAAAAGATGAGGGCAGAGTTCATGGTAAAAGATGGCTGTCTTGGTGTGTGTTGTGTAACTAACGGCTGTAGAGATGAGTGGTCCTGTGATGAATGGTGCCGTCATGTGCAGCTATAATCACGCCTACGCATGGCTTCCTGCATAATTGATTTTTAATCCCCTAATAGAAAGTAAATCAAACGAGCAAAGCCTGCTTTAGCGCTGCCCTGGAAAAAAGTGGAAAATAGCAAAGGGTGGGGAGCGTAGAGGATGAAATGAAAATGAAGAGTAAACGTATAAGGCTGTGAAATGTAATTAAATATCTAAGTTGTTACATTAGAGGCAAAAAAAAGATTTTTTTATATTTGCTGCTACATTGCAGTTGAGGGGTGCTCTACAAAAGTAGCCACACATGATATCGCTTGGACTAAATTTATCACCATACCTTGTAAATCTCAGCCAAGATGATATTGTTAGGAAAGAGTAATGAGATATAGATTGACCCGTCAGCTGATACAGGGGCAGATTGCATCTGTCATCTAAAATAAACATGGCTGACACACCACTCACAAGCTGGACAGTACACTGCCAAGACCCTGTCATTTAGACAGAGAAAACTGGCACAGAAATAAATTTTGCTCAGTATACAAAGGTGAACCTGAAAGTGGATTCTATTGGCGCTATTTTGTTTTTATTTGAAGACACACACAATTCAGCCAAAACCCTCAAACCTGTAACTGGTTTAATGTTGTGGCTGACTGTTGTACAAGTAACTCACTTTGCTGCTTGTCCTAATGCAGACATGGAGCCAATTACTTATATTGACCAAATGCTCGTAGTGCAAGTAAGAAGGAAAGAAGGAAAAACAAACCAATGTCAAAACAAGAAGTCAGTACAGACACAGCTCTGATGATTATCAGCACGCGCTCTGTGCTATGAAAGGGAGAGCCAGTGTGAGATGGAGCCAAGGACTTGCTGTCACTAGACGTGCCAGCCACCCGGACTGAGGAAGATGGAGGAGAGGGGAGGAGAGAAGGACAGAGAAGAAAAGGGAGCGAGCACAAGAGATAAAGAATGAAACACTCCAACAGCTGTCTATCTGACCGTCTCCCTGACTGATGAGATTAGGGCTGCCGTGTAATTGGCTCCAAAAGGTGGGAATTATAAATGAAGTTATTTTATTGACGATTATAAGGGCATGTCAAAAATGCAAAGAAACCTCATATCTATATTTCATGAACAGAGATAATGGATTTAAATAATTTTTATGGGTAATTCATTAGCTATTGTGTGCATTTCCCTATATTGGGTAATAACTATTTTCTTAAGATTCTATTATTAACAAAATTGCTGCCTACAGCACTACTCTTTCATGAGTTGTCACTTCCACTAACTAAGGTTTAGGCGGTGTATAAAAAATAACTAGTGTTTGACAAAGCAGATTTTTATAAAACCAATTAATTGATCAACAGTAATTTTATCAATTAAAATTTTGATATTACTGTCATTTATTTAGTGAAAATACCAAACATTTCCTGGTTACAGAATCGCATTGGTGAAAATTTGTTTCCTCACTTCTGCTTCAGTATGAGATATAGTTTTTACTATTAGTGTGTAAGCAATTCAAGGATCCAACTTAAGGTCTCTGGCAAATTACAATACCACACAACCTGTTCAATATATTTAATTCAACAGAGTAATCGAGTCTGGGCTCTGTTCCAGAAGCAAAAAAACAAAAAAACAAATTCAAAATCCTACAGACATTTGAAACTATGCTAATAACTAAAAATCCAGCCTTGGAACAGAGCCTTTCTCGAAAGTATGACGTGTGGTTGGCTTCATATATAAGGGCAGTAGTTTTTGAAAAATGATCTAATATAATTGTTTATTCAATATTTACTTATTTTTAGGGGTCTTTTACGAACACAGCTCTACAGCTGAGATTACAAATAGAAGGTTGAAAATTTGTGTGTATGTGTGGGGGGGGCAGCACAGTGAGACAAGGACAAAAATTGGACTTCAATTTTAAACTTTGTTAGCATGCAAGTTGCACGAACATCAGCAACTGTTAAGCTGTTACTTACAGTTTTCAGGTGATTTGCCAAACCTGTTGTAGATTTGTGATATGCAAGTTTCCTTTGGTATATCTGGCACTCGTTTTTTTAGGGGTCATCTTCACAAATTCAGAAGTTGATCCAGATGCTTGACTTTTTCGACACCCTGCTACTTGTAAGTCTGTCACATGGTCACATGTCACATGTCACTGTCACAGTTTCAGTGCTGGTAACATTAGATGAGAGCTGTGACTGTTGCACAAAACTATCACGAAGATTAAATGTTCTTGTCTGAGAATGACTAATAATAATAAATGTTGATGCAAAATAAATTTTCTTAACTTCATGGGCTATTTCGCATTTTTCCAGTAATGCATATATAATAATAGTTTTTTTTTTTTTTTTTTAAAGAAAAAGAAACCAGCATTCGGATACTGATTTGAATGTTGATTACAATGGCAACAGTCGAAGCGTTGAAGGTTTGAGGTTTCGGGTCAGCCCTAAAGAATACATTAACATACATTGTAGGTGAGTGTGTCAGAGGCTGTGACAACATTGGCCAATCACATTTGGTACTTTCATTTCCTTAAACACAGAACTCGCCCCGTCATCATGCTCTGAAAGTTCGGGAATCCTGTGGAGAGTTTTCCTCAGGGGAAACTTCTCGACTGGCATGTGCAAATTTCCAATATAAATACAGCAGCTTAAATATGCTGCTGACGACACCTCTTTTTAAAGCTGAATTCACTTTTTTGGACACGTTAACGATTCAACGCTCATCATGTTTTCCTTGTGTAATAGTGTGCAATTCCATTTGTAATCAGTGATCAACATAATAATGCAAGTACCATCTGCAGTTAAATACCACTGTAGTAACAAATAAATGAAAGAGGAATTAAAAATGCTTTATAGGATGTTGCACATTGTATTTTTTATTTATGTTTTTTATTCCGTTAGATTTGACTGTTTTAATAATTTAATTTAAATCTGGGAATGAAATGGCTGGATCTTTAATCTTCATATTGCGACATAAACATGATCTTGGTAATGATCCACAAATAAATTAGGATTTAAAAACCACAATATTTTGTTCCTGGGAACACTGCTATTAAGTTCAACCCGAACAGTCTTTCATATGAAGTTGATGAGCCCAGTCACACATTTACTTGTACTGTAATTAAAAAAGCAGAGCTCCAGGTGAAACTTTGGCCAGGCTCGTCTAAAAGGAGATGAAGCACACGGCCGCTGCCTCAGTTACCCAGTGTTTTGGATGGAGTCACTGGGAGAGGATTGGCAGGAACAGACAGGAAGTTTTTAGCAGAGAAATAAGTTTTAATTGATCTGCAATTTTTCATGGAACTAAATGAACTCTTTTCAATGGCTCTAAACTACAGAGTACAGTTGGCTTTTAATATGATGTGTCATCCCTTGCAAAAAATCTTGAAGGTTTTTCTTCATTTTCCATGTTTTGTTTTGTTCATGTATAGTATGTTCATATTCTCCTCCACCCCCCACACACACAGTGTATACGCAGTCACTTTGTTCTTTGCTGCGCTTTCTGAACAATACGTATTTCTGACCTTGGTGACAGAACGACAACCACACTTAGCTGCTTTGAACTGTTTTTGACGTCCTGCATAATGGTTAATGACTGCCTGCCTCACCACGTTCACCCCTCTGTCATTCTGTAAAAAGATACTGTATCTATTCACTCGCCTCACGTCATAAAAATCAGTCAAGCACCAGAAAAAAAAGTAACACAAAAACCTACCTGCTATTCATGCACAAAAAGCTAGAAAGGATAAAAAAAAATGGAAAGATAAGGTCAGACACATATTGTTATTCATGTAAGTCACATTAAATAATTGATAAAAAAGTATATTAAATGTGTCTGACTGATGTTTAGAAGGAAAATGTCACTCTGATACACTCTGAGAACATTTGTAGATAGCAAAATAATAGCACAATTTCACATGATCAAATACATTATATTTAAATGTAGATGTCATAAAGTGACAGTGCTTAGTCTGAGCCCTTTGCATTCGGGCATGCTGAGGAGATTTCCATCTGACTTGTCTGGGATTAATCTTGATGTTGACACTATGCATTCACTGCTCAGATTAGAATAAATAGCCCTCCGAACCAATTTGCTTCAAATAGAGCAGGGGTGAACTCAGTCGGTTGGATCAATTTGAATGTTATGTTAATAATTCCCCTTGTGTACAATGTCCTCTGCAAGCATAGCAATGGATGCAGCACACTCAGCTCAGAATAACTGAAAATAAAAGTTTTATTTTATATGCAGTTAATGTCAGAGTTAACACACAGTATGTTCATATTCACTTATGTTTTATTGATTTTAGTTTTATGCCTTTTCACATTTTCCACAAAGAAGATGCTGCCCTATAAAATAACTACAGATACTGCTGAAAAATTTTCAGCTTCCCGCAGTAACCTGATTTCTTAAACATGTTAATGAGAACCATAATTTAATCAGGGTAAGGGATTGAAGACCAGTGAACAAGCTCTATTTTTAGGGAAGAAAAGATTTCTTGGCCATGTACATATTGTTAACAGGGCTTCTAAAATGATTTTTTACAAGAGAGCATGTCTATGAATTCAAACAAAAATTTTAATTTCGCTACATGTAAATTAAAAGACAGATTAAAAGTGGAAATGAAACTAAAATAAGTCTAAATATGTTGTTTTTAACAAGTGAACAATATCGTGTGTTATTTGTATAATTCAAACACATTTGTAAGTTCGTGTTTCTACCAGCGGCGCTGTACTGGATGTTGTAGCTGACTATGTTGTATATCAGCTAAACTTAGTGATTAGTTAATGAGTAAAAAAATTGTTAAATATTTCTGTTTACATAGTAACCCCCTTTCCCTGTTAATTATATTATCACAGCAAGTGCACTTAATTCTTACTCTCACTCAGTCTCACACACACACACACACACACACACACACACACACACACACACACACACACACACACACACACACACAACACAAGCAAAAAAAGCTGAGGATGTTCGTAATCATACAATACATTTGCCCTAAAAGCTTCCTGCAGGGAAATGAAATTGTTGCAAGAGATCACATTACTGACCTATGCAAACAAATGCATGTGTAGCATTATTATTACGGCGAAGACACTATCCTCTCGTTAATAAAAAAATAAATAAATATGAGGTTACCCTTTTTCTGTAGATATAATACGTCACATGAAACATACTGTACTTTTACTTTGTTGTTGGTTCATAGCAATGTCCTCGCTAATGATAAATGCAAAGAAAAGCTACTCGACAATGTCAAGCTCCCCCTTTTGGACAATCTGCAGTGACCTGAATAGGAGCATACTGAGTGTTTGCTAAGCTCCGCCCCTCTTAGTTACTGTTACCACGTCTGTCTTGTGCAACAATCAATGCAGCTTACAATGTAAACATACACATGTAAGGGGGTCTGCAGTAACCAGTTGATGACTTCATACATTACATTGTGCAAAAAGATTTTGGCTAAGGCTACATGTCCTAGGATAAAAGTCTGCATCCTCATCAGTTGATCGTCCATAGAAGACATGGAAACAGGAACAGAATTATTATAGTATTGGCTGTTAGCTCTAACACTGCAGTATGATAAGGACAAGATCGGACTTTAATATCAGTCTAACACAATTGTTGTTACAATTGTTGTCTTCTCACTGTGCCGTCAGTCTAAATGCTTTAACAAAAAAAAAGAAAAAAAGAAATCTCCATGTGGATTAATAAGTAAATAATAAAATATAGCAGCTTAGTTAAAAAAAAATAGGGAAACATTACTGGGGGGGAAATCTGATTACTAACCATCAACATTTGAATGCAGATGTGTGTTTTTTTGTTTTGTTTTTTGTTTTATTTTTCCAATTAACCTGGATCCTTTCTGTTCAGGTCAACACAGTGAGTCAATTTATTAACAACCTCAGTTCATAAGACAGTGGTAAAAAGAAGAGCCATCCGTACATGAAAGCTTTATATTAAAAGTGACATAAACCCAATGGAATGGAGCTCAAGTGGGACCCTCCCGATGACTGCTGAATCTGGTTAGTCATGCATGCTATGGAAATGGAAAAGAATGCAATCACCTTCTCTTCTGTAATGGAGCTGTCAAGCAATCACAAACCTATGCTGGCCACAGCGGCTGAGGGTGTATGAAGAGGCACTAAGCCATCTGATGAGTCCTGAGGCCTGATCATTTTGCTTATAAATTCGGCACACATGATATTACGCATGTGGAGGGAGACAATTCTGAGAGAGTGAACATACATGTGTGCATACATGCATGAATGTGAACACTTGGGTGTGGAAAAGTATGCATATGAAGTCAAGTGAATTCACTAATGTTTGTTTTACGATCATGTCTACTGTCTTTGTGCGTACGTATACACATGCACACCCATAAGTGCACATTCAGATGTGTATATAAAAGGAACTGTCAGTCAAATCCTTGTCTTTGCTGGAGTGCAGATGACACAGACTTGTCACTGATGATGGCCGAGCGATCAAATGGCTGAAGGGGATTCTAATGAGATCCTAGGAAGGAGAGAGCAACATCTCCACGATCAGCCTTTCAAATGGAGGGCGGTTGGGTCAGACAATGGAAATTAGACTGGGAACATGAGAGGTAGGGCATGATATGACTGATATGAGCTGACATTACTGGACTGTGTGCAGAGGCAGAGCCATCGCAAAGGGAGGATACCTCTCAGCTCAGTATAACATGGATCAGATTATGCAGCTGTGTCAGACCATATTGGATCATGTCCAGAACATCTATTTGATGATTAGATTAGGTGCTCTTGATAAGGTCTGAGGTCATCTGGTTTACTATTATAGGCAGAAAAACAACAACAACTGTATTTCAAACTACAGGATAAATGAGGAGGGCAACATACATAATGGGAAAACTAAAAAGAGATATTTTAATTAGAAAGCTGGAGAAGAGAGAGAAAAAGACAGAAGATGGGTGCATGAATCATATTTCATAAGGTTAATTATCAATAATTAAAATCACTGTTATTCTATCCAGTGATTAGACAGAGGAGAGAACCTATATAACTTTAGGGTTACAACACTCTTGCTTATGTAGAGAAAATTAATTTTGTGTGATTCAATCTTGAGATTGGATAGGAAGCAATATAATTAAAGGTTGAATCCAGAATATTTTATCCAGTTTATTATATTGATTGATTGAAGTAAGGTTTCTTTTCAAGGCATTGAAAGATACCACTGCGTTTTTTTCAGCATGATCCAGGTTCATTATTCTCTTAATCGTGGAAATGTTTCAGAAACGACACCAGAATACCAAAGGTTGACTGATTCCTGCACTGGATATTGCAGACATAACTGCTTTGCGCATCCCTTCACTACTATTTTACCAACTTCCTTGTTAGATTCAAGCAATTTCTACATGTGGGTCACTGGAATGACAGATATAACTAACATAGTCATTAAGTGAGATTGGAGCTGCTGGTATGTGACATCCTTGTATGTTTTTTGTCACTGCAAAAAGTAAACATGCATCTTCATAGATGGTCTCCCTTTGATGATAATACCAAGGCTCACCCCAACAGAGCACAGGCTGATCTGAATATCAAAGCATAGTGTTTTTCAAATGTATTCAGCATGTGTCGTTTCCCAGTGTAGCTCCGACCCTGCAGTAGGAGCCTTCTGTTAGGATTCACACAACCCCATCATAGAATTCAAGCTGATGCCGCCCATGGGGACCGATATCAAAGACTTCAGTTTCTATTACCAGATTGCATGTTTATGCTGTGCTTCCTACCCTCTGAGCTGAGGATCAGCATTTGACTGTGGAAAACACCAATCTGTTGCAACTCGCTCTAATTTAGGATCCTAAAACAATAACAAATATTGTCTAATTGCAAAGGTTATAATCGTGTAGTTACTTCTCTTTCATATGCTGCTCGATATCAATATCCCCCTCGTTGGGAACTGCGTAACCAGCTGAGGATTGGACATAATTACACTAAAGACTTCCAGCTGTAAATGTTTGCACCGTAAGAGTTTTTTGATAATTTGCTTTGTGTATTGTGAATATATTTCTGTAATATGTACTTTTTTTTTTTTACCTCTGCCAAGAAGGTTATGTTTTAACCCCTGTCTGTTGTCTGTTTGTTTGTTTATTTATCAGCAGGATTAAGCAAAAAGTACTGAACCGATTTGCAGGAAACTTGGTGGAGGGATGGGGCATGGGCCAGGGAGGAACCCATAACCTTATGTGGCAGATCCGGATCATTTACTATGAATTTGAATTTTTTCCTCTTAAGTCTAATGTATGTTGTTGACATTGGCCTTTGAGGAGGTCTGTGCTGTACTGAGTACCATTGTAGTCGGTTTGTTTGTTTGCTGGTTTGTTTATTTGTCTAGGACTACGCAAAAACTATTGAACCAGTTTGCACCAAACTTGGTGGAGGGAAGAACCAATTAAATATTGGTGCAGATCTGGTTAAAGGGGTGGATCCAGAATTTTTTTTTTTAACTTTCCTTAAAATTGCGAGATAAGGCATTGGTCCATATTTTTGTCCATAGTTGGCCTTGGCGGAGGTATGTGCTCTATTGAGTGCAATTCTAGTTTATGAATATATTACTGTGAGAAACAAACTTGTATTTTTATAGTATTTTAAATGGGGTTCACTTTACTCGCCATGTGGAGTACTATGTAACCTGTGTAAACAGTTCTGAAAAAGCTTTATCAACTCTAAAAAATACCCTGATGATGTCATTGCGGTTTTCTCAGCTTGGGCTTCAGGGATAAAATTTTTAACAGGAAGCGTACATTATGAGCTGGGGTGAGAGGTTTGAAAGAAGTGTGCATTTAGAAGGCAGTGGGGGTCTATTTTAAAGATGCTATCCCAGTATTTTGTTATTGTATGATATATAGTATAGTATGTAGTATAGTAAGTTATCTGAAATTCATTTTCTTAATAAAAAACACCTAATCATACAAAGGCAGTATAAAATTTTGCCAGTACCACCAGAAAGTGAGGTATCCTTCACTCAAAACCAATGATTGTATCATTCATTATAATACACTGCACTTCAGATTGTGCTAGGTTAAAGGAATGATTAGACTTTTTCCCCATAAAATTGTACATTATGATGCATGTCTGTTCATCTCTTCCGCATGCAAAATTTTTTGGCCTCACTCAGCATAAGGGTGTTCACTACCTGCCAAAATAACTACCATGACTAGCGTCCCTCTGTGGCTTTCCCTCTAATTCACGTGATAACCTTTTGCCGAACTCTTAACTTGAAACTCCGCTGGCACAGACCTGCAATACAGCTCTCAGCAAGTATGGTACTTTAGTAGTGCTATTATGATGGATGATAGATGAAAGGAAGGAAGGTACATACAAATATCTATTCTTTATATGAGTGTTTTTGTTTAAGTATCTTTTAATTTAAGTTGGAAAAAATGCCTTAGGTTCTCTAATTGACTCCACCTGTTTTTCATCACGGTCCCCATTGTTTTCACATTATATTTACATTTGTAATATGTGATGATTTAGCAACTTCTCCTCAGCATCTGCCTGGTGGAGCCGCCGCCTCTGTGACATAGGTACACAGATACATTTGGCACATCATTTGATGGTCACAAAACAGTGAGTCCCCGTTTTATTCCAGTGTGTGTATTCAATTTGATTCAGCCTGGGAGACACAGTAGAACACATACTATCCATCATCTCAGTGAATCAGGGTGAGCTGGAGCCATAGCAGTGATGTATTTGAAAACACTTGCTCCAACTACAGTAAGTACTGTTTGACTTCATAGTATATACTTTTGCACCTACCAACACTTTTTGTAAACTCACTCAGATGAATGTATGAGCTGAAGTTAAAAGGTATGTTATGCAAAAGGGCAAACAAGGCAATTTTAATTCCAGAGCTAACGCTGATACATGTAACGGTTTGTTTCTTTGAAGCTGCACTAATATCTCAGATGTGAGGAGGTTCACTGTATTAGATGTCACTGAAAGATGACTAATACCCTTGCTGAGCTAATACACTACTGTCAAGTGTCACAGGAAAGCATGCACCTTTAATCATCTACTATATTTTGTAACTCTGACCATCAGCTCAGACAAACTTGTTCAGCATCCGTACAAATGTGAAATTCTAATTATTTTTGGAGAAAATGTCATCTTAGTTTAACACTGCTTTTAAAAGTTTACTCTGAGTATTTCATAGTGTTATGCAAAGAAATAGAAATTTGACAGTGTCTCGTTAACTTCATTAATAACCCCTCAAGCAAGACCAGATACCTCAGCATTTTGCTTAGATTATCAGGCTTCTCACGCTCTGTAATTTATCCTTCATATTTTACTCTGAATTACCTTGCTGATGGGACTAATGAAATGTGGCCTATGGCAAGGGGCAAATGAGAGACAGATTCCTTGGAATAACAATAGATACCATTTTTATTTCTTGATGCCATAAACAATGACCTCCACCCATTTTGATGTGACTGGGAGGGAGCGTGAGCGAGTGTGTGAGGGGAGTTAGTTCAGCCTCAACTCCACAGCCGTTATATTTTTAAATCTTATATTTCATATTGATCAAGAGTCTCGGTCTGAGGGTGAAGAATTGGTGTTGATGAAATCCATTTCGGTAGATCAAGGGACTCGTGCAGGGAAAATGATTTGAGGAAGAAAGCCAACGACAATCAGCAACCATACTCCAGCCAGCAGGCTGACCTGTTTCAGTTCGGGAGATGGATGATGTTAAATTGAAATGCTTCCCCTCAACGTTTCACTAAAATCAATGGCGAAAGAGTTTCGTACCAGCAGCCATGTCCTTGATTCCTATGCAGAGGCAGAAGTACAGCATCAATCAAGGCTGTAATATCACCACCTGTAACGAGACACCTCTGCTTTTACTATTTCCATACCTCCACACACAACACACACTCACATTTGCCTGTCATTCAAAGAAGTCTGCATTGGAAGGCAGGCGATGAGGGTGGCTGCATGCATATTTGAATTATTGATTAGAAGTGCAGTTGAACATTTTAGCTGTAGGTTATGTTATCCTATCCGTGACAGAAGCCATACCGTTCCAAGGGTATATTTATTGAGTAGGAGCTGTAGCGGGATTATATATCACCTGCTTATTCAGTGAAATACCTTTTTTTTCAGTTTTGAAAGCCTTTTTTTTTCCTATTACTTTCAAAATGCTCCACTAATTCTTATTGCGCATGAGCAATGAGTATTAACTGATTAACGGCTAAATCTGCATCATGCACTTAAGCAGAGGAAATTTGTATCCAATGTTATTATTTCTGCTTCTGTCACGGATAATCTATAGGAAGTATTCTAGTGTTTTGCGAGATTTATTTACACCAAAAACCTTTGGCTAGTTTATACTTGCACGTCTCTTTTATCATGTTTTATCCTCCTATACTCCAAACACAGCTTGTCAATTCTAATGGGTATGCGTTTGTGTTTCTATATAGAATTGTTGGCTGTGTGATAGATTGGTGGCCCGTCCAGGATGTACCCTTCCTCATATCCAGTGTATGCTGGGCCAGGGTTTTGTTACACTACTATTTGTGTACAAACTAGTTCTGTTTGAGCATAGCCTGACCCTGACCCTTCGCTGAATTAGCCTAATAGTGGGCAGCTGGGAAGAAATGAGCTTTTGACACCTGAACTTTGCCTCTGCCTTAGGGTCCAAAGCATCCAGCTCTCCCTGCCTGTCGACCTCGCCCAGCTCATCATCCGTCTGCTGGTCCACTCTTTCTCCTGTTTACCTACCTGCCCTGCTCCTTCTACGTCGCCCCGCCCCCTGGATCTGGATTTCCCTGCCTACACCACTCCATTGTGTCTGTGTTTGAGTTCTGCTTTTGAGTCCAAATTGCAAAAGTACAAACATAAAAGTACTAAGATATGAAATGCAAAGTAACAATATCAAAAAGAAGAAAATACCATCATGTACAAATATCGTGGCAATCTGGTTAGACATAATTTTATTTAAGAATATGCAACATGAAATTTCAAACAAATTACCATAAACCAACTGACAAACAATGCCTGCTTGGTAATCGGGCCCTAACCAGCATAAATGGGTACAGACAAGAGATGGACAGATGGTTTAAACCCCAACAGTACATCAAATTTTAAAAGTTCATCATATAGTGTACATATATATATGTATATATAGCATTGATATAAAAGTAGCCCTGTAAAAATTGAAAATTTTCTTTTTAAATGTAGAGGTGTGAAATTATAGTCTCATAAAATGGTTAATACCAGTAAGTATAGTACAGTTCTTGAATAAATGTACTTACACACTTCAGTATCTGCTTTTATTTGAAATATATTCCAAATATATATCATTCGGAAAACAAAGTGATTCTTAAGACTCTAAATAGAGCTATGTGTTTGGAAACTACAGTTGATTTTGATGATGTCTTTGTGCCCAGCAAGAGATTGTGCAGGGATCCTTACTTCCTCTTCGTGCTACTTGACATGTGGGGAGTATGTTGATTCTCAGAGACCTCAGATTAAGGTCAGAAAGAGTAATAAATAGTGAAAACTGATAGAGTAGGGGCTGTACATGCGAAACTAAATGTCATCTCTACAATGAGGAAATTGGGTGGATTTGTCCAAGTGGCGCTTACTCTTCGAAACATGCTAATCCAAGCAGGGAGAGATGTCCGTGTCCATGGAAATAGAAGTGATCAAGTGTTTTTGGAGTACTTTTGAAAAGGAAGCTACACGGAGGAAGAGGGACAAGAACACAACAAGATGAAGTGGAGAGCTCAATCGTGTGTCCACACCATCTCCCTTTGAAATGATTCATTTCATGTCTGTTAATTAGCAGCAACACTTGTGAAATGACCTCTGAATCCTGCTTCTGTCTGTACCTCCCACTACCTAGTGACACAGGTCTATCTACAAAGACTGGATCAGAGCAAGAAAGGGAAAGGGAGGGATTAGGAGAAGGGGTAAGGGCAATTAGAGAGGACAGGCTAGACTGGTTTAAAAAGAGATGGGGGGGAACAAGTTATAACAAAGTGAGAGAGACAGAAGGAAAGAACACAGCAAACCACATCAGATCAACTCAGGCGATGAGTCGAACAGTCCAATTATGTGTGGCACTTGGTGACAGGATGCATGAGTGTACTGTTGCTTTGTCCATTTGGCAAGAACAGAGATATGGTCAAGAGACAAGCGGATGATGCAGAACCATGAAACTTTCTGAACAAAGACAATGAGAAAAAATTCACTGTGTGTGCGTGATGAAGGAGCACAGAGACACCGAACCTTCCAGAAACTACAGTACATAATGAATCCAAGAGAGCACATCGTACGGGGATTTGAGAGGAAATTTCACTGCTGCTGTCTAGTTTAGCATGCAAGCAGTGGGCTATAAATTCATGGAATGATACAAAGGGAGATCAGTGAGTAATAGATGGGGGATCGGTAGTGCAGATCCACTCGCAGATTATTTATTGATTAGATATCAGAGACCCAGGGTGAGGCAGTAGGAGTCTTAACACTGACCTCAGTATGGACATTGGATAAAATGCTCCCACAGCCAATTAGACAGAAGTTTAGTCTTGAATCCTCTATGTGTCTGAGGTTTTTCTAAAACAAATATATGTACCTCTCATCCTTCACTCAATGTTTGGCCACCCAATCAAACGCTGTGCGTAATTGCTACGGGGGACTAGGGAACATGTCCCCCCCAAATGTACGAAAGAGAGAAATTTGACCTCCCCAAAAATTATCATTCATCAAACCAGTTTTAAGCTCATACTTTTCTATGTTTTATTAGTATACTTAATTGGGTTGAAGCAGCACTGATTGTTCTAACCATAGTGGGATACGACAAAAGAAATAAAGAAGGAGATAATCCACGCATGCAAATGTGTGTGTGTATATGTGTATATGGTACACCTTCTGGTAAAAAGAGACAGCGGATGCAAAAGAGGCAGATAAGGCAGAGGCAGGGCACTGATAAGATGTGGGTTCAAGGTGAGCACCAAGACATCTCAAACACTATTGCTCAAACAACACTTGCATAACAATATTGTTGGCAGCATGTTGTCTGTTGTACTGAAGTTCATTATTTCAGAGTTTGTCATTGGCAAGAAAAAAAGGTTGCCTGACTTGGCTGGAAGCCATCCTGCATATCGCTAGCTGTTGTCATGAGGTCTCTGTCTCTCTTTGGGTTACTTACTTCACTAAAATTAACAGTGTTGATCCTTGGCAACCAGTATCATGAAGCTGGTTATCACCTGTGTTTGTTAACACTGGGGTTTCCAGCTACAAGTGGAAGAGGTGGGTTGTTAACTGCTTCGGTACAAGCCACTTGATCAGAACCATGACTTACATGTTGAGATGAGATAAAACCGTATTCAGTAGTGATTAAATGTCAAAATTTGGTATTCAGTTGCTGATGTGTTTCCAATTATTATGCAATGATTTGCATCTATTCACAACCCAATACATTATATTCACCCCCAGCCCTAGATACACACGTGCAGACACACACACACACACTCACTCACTCACTCACTCACTCACTCACTCACTCACTCACTCCAAAATCTGCGTGAGGATTCACATTAGCAAGACCCATCAAACCGATGGAGCTCAGTAATTAAGATTAAGATTATATACCTGCATACATAAAAGAAAACAAAATGCATCTCCTCCCGGTCCACAGCAGTGTAACAGAAAGGTTAAAAAATATACCACGAAAAACATATAAAAACCGAGAGAAAAAAACCCCAAAAAGCAGTGATTAGTATTTTAAATCAAATGGATTATTAGTCATTAGAGGCTCCTAACTGCTTCTCTTGAGTAACTGTAATGTACTGAATCTGTAAGTAGCCTGCCCTGCATTAAGCATTATAGTGTGTTACAGGTCAAGTGATGACGCCCCATCAATTACTCCTGCAAATAAATTTGTGTTTTTAGAGTCTGATAGTTATTCACAGTCCATCCTTTCATGACTTCAGAGTACACAACAGATAATAACCTTTCTGGCTAGGAGACTTTCCTTCTCTGCATCCAAATTGACCTCTTTCGATCATACTATACACGTATAAATCTTGTCTTGTGTGGTTCAGCGTGCACAAAATAATACATGATGAAGGAAGTATGTGGAACGTATGCTGTTATCAAATTACTTGTCCTCAGCATTAATGAATGATGAACATTTGCATCACCCCCTGATGTGAACATAGAGTTCCAACACCATCTGCTATTTGTTATATTTCCTGCTACCATGCCTGTGCTCCTTTGAAGAGGTTCTTTTAAAAGGCATTCAAATATAATGCTAAATAGCTATCAGCACTGGGATATGGACACTACCAGAATACAAATGTACAGTGCCGGGGAACAGGAAAAATCACAAAGGATAAGCTGCAGCGGGGGCCAAGTCTTTATAGGGTGATTCTCCAGGGTTCAGGGACCAACAGGTTTCAAGGACACCTCGTCGACCTGTGGCGCCATAGCACCTGAACCTCATCTGCTATAAAACAGTGCCTGAATTATGAAGCAGTAACAGAGGTAAGAGAGGATTGTTATGAAGTCTGAGCGAACTGAATAAATAGCTACAACACTATTCTGACTCATATGTTAAAGATGATTGAAAAAGACGTAAAGTCTGTGGCCTGTTTAGCATTTGTTTGGAGAAAATGCAAAGGAGGTGGTGATTGTTTTGATTTCATTAAGCCCCTCAAAGAATTTTTTAAAAAGGGCTGAAACTACGCAATGTTTGAGGTGCAAATCATTTTTCTATCATGCTACATTCATCAATAATTTGACTGGGGACTTTAGGTAAAATGTGACCAATTTTATCCACTTTGGACCCTCTTTTTATAAATACCATCAAATTTTACAATTTTAAAAAGGTAAAATAATAAACTTAGACCTCATCAAAAATAACCTCCAGTCATACAGTAAAACTAAATGTCCAAATCGTTTACCTGGCCTTTAATACACAACTGGTATAAAGATAAATATTTAATCATTATTAGTTTTGGAAGAATTGGGAAAGCCAGTGACTTTCTATCTGGGGTAACTGCAGCAGCGTCTCCAGTATCTTATATTTCATTGCTGTAGAAAAAAATAGGACAAACAACATCTTCAGTACTGTATAATTGTTCAAGGCCCTTGTTAGATTCTTCACCATCTTTGGTGGATTCATTCAGCTTCCACACTCTCAAGTCCTCATTATAAAAATCAAAAGCTAAATTAAGTTAAGCATCTCAACACATTTGATGAATGAACATGTATTTTATATGTGTATAGAATATGTACTTGTTATCATCCTACAACAGGTATATGTGTTAGGCTGTATATTCTTACAAGACCCATTGTTATGGCATTAATTAAACAATTTTTATACAATATTGTTTCCAGAGACAATGAAGGCTGATAGAAGGCTTGGCCGACTGTGACGTTTGTAATCGGGACTGGCTCTCATTGTCACAGTGATTTATGATGTAATTACTGAACAATTACATGACATGTTAGATTGGTCTTCTTTGTTTTGCTCATATTTTGTTTTTGAAAAATTATCTTAACCATTTTATTTCCCACAGCCTCTCTGGTTTCAGGCAGGACTTGGAGAATGGGAACTGAAGACACTGTAAATATATACTGTAAATGTTAAATGCATATACTGTATAAGTGAAAATATGTCTTCTTAGTTATTTGGGACATAACAGCATCAAATGTAACTGTTGTTCAAAAACAACAGTGTTGTTAATTGTTTTACTAGTATAAATCTCTCTTTGATTACCTTTAAATTAATTTTAAACGCTTTTTTAAACACATTAAACGTTCATTAGAATGTCTTCTACTTCTTCAAATCAAACTAAATGACGTGTAGTTTTTCATCCTATAAATAATTTCTGCCAATGACAATGTGTATGTTCTGTCAGGTTAAAAAAAAAAAACACAAAATGCACTTGGAATTTATCCATTTTGGCCTCTTCAAAGCAAAATAAAATCCCTTTGTTTCTTTGAACTTGTGGCAAGGAGGGCTGGAGCTGCATACTTCCTCGGCTGGGCTTTCTCAGACTTGACAGACGCAGCGGGAGATAATCGATAAGCTCTTCCACCACCTCCAGGAAGATGAACTTGGAGCATACCTCAGAACAAGCAGCCTTCATTTCTCTCATGAAGTGTAACAAGGAGACTCATTAGACTAATACACTTTTGTTAATTACTTCTACTACAACCACTATATAAAACCAACCTGGGGACAAAAAAAGAGAAAAAACATGTGTTCTTTACTAATGGCCAGATCAGCTCAGGTTTTTTAAACGATTTATCACCAAAGTACCAAATCAAATTGACTCCCGACAGCCTCAGGTTTCAAAGCAAAGTTAGTTTCCACAGAGTTTTATCGGACTGTACTTTCATTCAGGCTTTGTTAATAATTAAATATTGTGTTATTTCCAATTTTAGGATAGAGAGAAAACTAATTAGTTGTAATTAGTGTCCAACCCAAGACTGATAACATTTTCTGGTAGACAAAATGTGGATTTTGGAAGATCAGCTTTGGTTCTCTTAAACAGACATTTTCTTTATCCCTCTTATTTCTGGCCACAATAATGAGAGGGGTTTCTGTCTGAACACAGACCATTGAGCAACAATGAACATATGCAGCACATCACTCAGGGAAAAGGATTTCTTGCTTTTACATGTGAGTCAGTAGTTCACTTCTGTAGTAGCGCTGAAGAACCCTGGGTGGATACAATATCACTGATCTCTGCCTCTCTCTTCACCGATTCTCACTCCAGCTCTCTGATATCCATCTGAGGAGTCCCTCTGCCATACCGTTGGTTGAATGTGAGTGTAGTGGAAAGATTAATCGGTGGTCACCCGCTGTGGGTTGTCAATTGAACGCCTCAGGAAGAGCCATATCAGCATAACATGAGCCCATTTTCCGCCATTTGTCATATTCTGTGAACTCAAACTGCCCTTGTTTTCTCTTTTGAAAGGGGACCTCTGTCTCTTTCCTGTGTGTAAAGATTAGAGTGAGTGTCAGGGCAAACTCTGAAGCACAGTGGCAACCTGGCACTGGAGGCTGCAGGGGGCGGATGACGTGTGTTTAAAAGGGAAACTATCCATACAGAATAAGACACAGCAGGAGACAACAGCTACCCCCTGGCTACTGGCTCATTACAGGACGAATAAAAGAATTCTTCAGACTGCATTTGAGTTGTTCTCATTTCGAGGGACCACAAAGATAGATGCACCTGGAACCTAACAGCTCATTACAGCCACCTTCACTCCTTTTTTTTTTTTTTTTTTTAACCACTTTAGTAAAAACATTTAAGTAGATTAGAAGCTGTTTTGATTGCCTTTATTATGAATGCAGCAACATATACATTGGGATACACAGTGTTTCTCTAAGAACTATTCACGGCTTAAAAATATATTTTACTGAGCTTGCATTTGCTCCAGGAAAAGCCCAAGGATGTGCCAGCAGCACTTCATCCATGCTTATTAGATAAGTTTAAAAAGGATTTCATAAAAAACACAGGTTAGCAGATTTCCAAATAAGGTCTGGTATGTCCAATATACAGTCATTTCACATCTCATACTCACTGTCCATTACTCAGGGAAGTCCAGCTGTTTTCCTTAGAAACCTGCTGGTGAGTCAGGCTCCCTGAGGATATGATGAGATGGGTCATGTATAAGAAGTGTAATCTTTTAGAACAGACAAGATATGGGACAGATTTCAGTTTGTATTTAATCTTTTTTTTCCTGTTTTATTATCAAAGGAATTGCCTGCATGGTGTTACTAATCTTTTTCTATTACATATTCATGTGTCCGCCAGAAAACATATGCTACATTTATCTGGACAACTTTTCTGTAATTAATATAAAGTTATATTATCATATCAAGTGATAATTCTATGGTAATTAAGAGAGAGGTCCTGTTAAACTGAGGTAATTCAACACTCACATGGTGCAAAATAACTTTGATGATGCAACCGGTGACATGAGTTTCATGTTCATTTGTTTCAATCTGTGCTTTTTGATGTCAAGTTATTCAAATAAATGTTGGGTGGATATGTTCTGTACCCCTCACATACTATGAAAGTAGAAAATAGCTTTAAAAATTGGATGAAAGTAGAATAAAACTGACCAGGCTGATGCAATATTTAATGCCTGCTTAGCTATTCTAAGACACTTTTGAAAAACTTTTTTTCCCTCTTTTTTTGTTAAAAGAATGTGGAACAAAAAGACTTGAAAGCCACGCAGCTCACACACATCAGGCCTCTGGCTTTAATACTTTTATTCGTCTGTCAAAATTCAGAAATACGTTCTTTGCTTTTGTGACTAAAAAAAAACAATTCTCGAATCAGTTTTTCTCTCATGCTACAATCTATAAAAGCACAAAACTTTGATCAGTATGACTTCCATTAATTCAGGTTTGTGTTAGGCTCCATATTGGGTATATTAAACCTACAGAAAAACTTACAAGTTTAACCATTTTGGTTGCTTCCATTGTAGGGTACATGCACAAAACTAAAAATTGCAAATGAATGTATTTTAGTTTAGTGGGACAGTCTTGCAAATCTGACAGGCATTTTAAACATGTATGAGCCAAACACTAATTTTTTAATAAATTTTGTACTGATAACATGAGAGTTCACCATTTTCTTCACTATTTAATGAGCTAATTCTCCCCAATACCTGGTAAATATGTAGCTGGAACCAGTAGCCAGTTATCTTAGATTAGCATAAAGACTGGAAACAGTTGCCCGACAGCCAGAGTTTACTGGTCCCAATCAAGAAAGAACCCGTACAAACACGCATAAGCCCTTCTAAAACGGCCCACTGTTGTTTTTACATTGCTGTTTTTGTACAAATTAAACAAATGAGATAGAAGATGTTAATTAGTAAGCTTTAGGAGTGTTGGTATGATGATTTTGTTAACTTTGGAAGGAGCCCCGTTTCCAGTCTTTATGCTAAACTAAGCTAAGGTAACTGACTGCTGGCTTCAGCTTCATATTTATCATACAGACATGAGAGTGGTATTGATCCGCTCATCTACCTCTCAGCAAGAAAGGGAACAAGCACATTTCCCAACATGTCAAACTATTGCTCTAAATTTGGAAAATTTCTGACGGATTGTCATTAAAATAAAACAAACATCAATGTGAACACTGTGTGTAATAGTTAAGCTTGATGGTGAAGTTCATGTGGGATTTTGGGATTGGCAATGTTGCATTTTTTTAATCAAGTAAATAAGTTTTTACGATCAAGTAAACAGTGTGAAAGGAATTAAATGAAACAAATGATCCCTGTAGTGTTGAAATTTATCAATACACATGGTTAAATGGTATTTAGTTGTTGCTTATTAAAAAAAAGCAACAACAAAAAAAAACAACTTCTGAACAAGCAGCATGGTTACAAAACTAATTCCTTGGTAAGAGTGTCACCTTTTATGAATCCCTGTCCAGAACCCTGCAGAATACTTAGTTATTTCATTACTAATAAATGTGTTTACTTTTCTTGAGAGGAGAATAGACCTTGCATTTTTAAATCGATGGTTTGTTTTAGAAATGTCACAATAGAACAGAATAAAATTCTTCAACTGAAGTTAGAAGAAAAAAAAACCTGAAATTGTGCAGGGTTTTCGCAGTTCCTGTCCCATTTGTTCACAGACTGCACAAAGTGATCCTTGGAATAAAGAGTTCTTCACTTTCACCACTGCCACCAGCCCGTTCTCTGTGCCACATGCTGTGGATTATACATGTGGCTGTCTTGCATATGAGATACGGTACAAGATGTTGCAGTGCTGAAGTGAACGAGCACCACAGAGAGATAAAAGTGAGATATCACATCAAGGAGATACATATTTAATCCAAAGCAATAATGTATTATTAGCCTTCTAATGTATTATTTCCTTTTACTTCCCCGTGTAGCTTATTTCTAACTCACTCTGTAATACAGAAGAGCTTTGATATCAGATTTTCCAGCTGCAAAGAAAAGTTCAAGAAGTATGTGATTACCTTGTGGAAGTGTATCCAGAAAATGCTGATTTGATATCTTTTATTGGAGTTTGTCTGAGGAGTTCCACATTGCCTCCATTTCATAGATTTTTCTTTTCTTTTTTTTTTTTTTTTTCAATTTACAGCTGTGGGGAAATTACATAGAGGCTGCATCTCACATCCCATCTTGCTTTCTAACACAAGCATGTTAGTGGGAATGTTGAGTTGTTCCTGGATGATGTGATGAATGCCGACATTTATCTGAACAGGGAGCTGGTGGAGAGAGTCCTTATTGCATGCCGGGGGAAAAGATGAGAGAGAAAGGCTGTGGGCTGAAAAAAAGGAAAAGAGAATAAGAGGAAAAACAAAGTTGAGTGTGGTAGATGAGCCCAAGAGGGGCATAAAACACAAAATGAACAAAAGGGGGTTGAAAAGAACAAGAAAAAAATTAACAAGATTGAAAAGAAGAAGAAAAGCGTTCGGGTGGCTTAAGGATAACGACGACGCATGCCCTCTAACGGGTGAGCCAACGTGTAGTCGCTGGATGAAATTTTGTTACAATGTTAATGCAATCAGACGAAGACAGTGAAGAATATATGTCCATAATATTAACTGAGAGAGGGAGGTTGGCTAAGGCTTTGTGATCTACTGTGACTGCACTAATTGCATAAAACCTTATAATAAACCAACTATCAAGAACAATATTCGTACTCCGCAGTGAATTAAAATTATGTTTGTTGGCATGTGTGTGAAGCAAAAGAGCTTTGAGTACAATTTAGGCACCCCGCCCACTTTGTGCAAGTTTGAGGAAAAACTGAGTAAACATTTAAATGGCCATGTTCTGAGATTTGTTCCTCTGTAACCTTGGAGAATTGCCTGAAAAAACGATTTCACCAATATTGACTCTGCAGAAAGAGATTGGGAGAAAGAAAAGATTGTTTTATTATTGTGAGTGTGTATATGAGGGGAACACAGGGGGAGGATAGTAAGAAATGGAAAACTCAGAGCAGGGTAATATTTAAAACACATCTTGCTTCTCTCACTGTCTTAACGGCACATGCCACACACAAACCTTCCAAGATACCTTTCATTTTCTTTCTTTGTTTTCTTTTCTTTCCCCGGATTCCTCCTTCCTCCCGGGGAAACAGACCAAAGAACTCTGTCTTTATCTGCCCCCTTTGTGCACCACATCGCTATACTGAACACCATATTTGATCAGTGTCTCTACAGGAGGCTCCTTTGCCCTCTCCCACAGCTCCATCTCAAGCCCCGCTGGCTCAGCACAGAGCCCACATCAAGAAGAACTCATCATAACTGTCATTGTTTTCACTCAGTCACTCTGGCTCTGACGTCCAAGGACTTGCCCCCACCTCAATCACTCCCTTTTCCCACATACAACAAGCCCCGACTGCCATAATCAGGGGGTATCTATCTGTTTCAGCCTCTTCTCCCTTTCATTCTCCACAGTTTTGTATTTTTTATTTTTTCGTTCCCATGTCCAGCCACAGCTCCAGGTGAGGTAAAGCAGGAGAGTAATAAGTAAGACTGGTGCTTCTACGCTGAGCTAATGACAAGGACAGGCCGCCCCGATGGTCCTTGCACTCACTAAAGAACAACTGTCCAAGAAACAGGAGGTAACGGGGTCTAATCAGCTGGAAATAGAACAATGGCAATGCTATTTCATGCCTTTGAGTGAAACACACCAAAGAGTAGCTTTCAATCCAGTGTCCCACATGATAGCATCAAAGACATATATCAAATATCAGGCTCTTGTCTCAGCTAACTGATTACTGGGTTTGGAGAAAAAAAACAAAGAATTCTCATACCTGTAGCAAAACGAGTTTTATTTCTCCATTCTGTTTGATCTACATTCCTTGTCGACTTAATAGGCAGAGAGATGAAGTGGCACAGCAAACACAAAGTGGAAAATTTACATGGTTTGCGGCCCCTTTTTAGGCGATAAACAGCCAAATAACATTGCCACACCAAGGCTTTGTGCAGGTAAAATGGAGGAAAATGCAATACACATTTCAAGGCATTCCTGTTCAGAGATGCTAAATATGTGAAAAGGGAATAAAAATTCATACAAATATCTGTTGCACTTGATTCATCACAGATATGGGCATGGGAAAAAATGAACTGCGGGCAGCAGGTAAAATGAAAATGAGGAATGCATTACATCAACAAGTGGGAGTACATTACGCAAAATGGCAGATAACCTCACACCAGCCATCTTGTATTTTGAAGTGAGTAACTGTGAAGTCTATGTGTTTAATTACTAACCCATTAATATAAGTCACAGGACTTATGTTAATGGGGTGGGGTAGAGTGGGTCCGGAATTGATTTAGAGATAATTGTGGGTAACAAGTCGGTTCTGGTACCGAGCTTTGCAGGTGCAGGTTTGCAAGATTGGACCCTTGCAGGGCTCAAATCCAATGCAATATGAATGAAAAAGCCAGTTACAGTCATTACATAGGCTGATATATTATTCTTTTTATCTTTTAACAGAAATGGTCCAGTCAACAGATAGATTTTTCATATCTCAGTAACTCAACTGTCATTCATTCCAATCGTTTCCTCACATACAGCCTTCCTCATCCGAAATGAATGCACACTTGCAGATCTAAAACTGTGCTTCTCTTCAACCAACCAACCAACCAACCAACCAACCAACCAACCAACCAACCAACCAGAAAACACTTTTTTTTTTTTTTTTTTTCATTTTTGCACAACACACTTTCTATAAGCCTGACATCAGATCTTTTTTGGTCCCACTTCTTACAAATCAGAAACAATGCGTCTGGGCTCTATTACATCTTGAGTCTTAGTAAAGATGCCACTAAGTTAATAAACTGTGGTGATGCAAAATGATTCACCTCTGATGGTAATTTAGTAAATAAATAAATATCCCCCAGTTAGGACCATCTTACACATTCTCTTAAGTCATTAAAACAACTAGACAGTAAATCTGTGTGCCTTTGGCCCTTTCAATACTCTGCTGACACTAAATGTTTTATAGTCTACACTATATCTGCTACCTGTCAAAGCTGTGCTCCTCTATCAAGAAAAAATCATCAGTGAAAACAATAATTGTGTGTGCTCACCTGGAGGTATTGTAACTGCTCTCATCCAGTTTTTATACATAAACAAACACAAATTTTTTTTTTTTTTTTTTTAATCGTCTGCCGGTGAATCCCCCTGGCTAGGTCATGTTGTATTGAAAACAGCATGAGGTTGTGTTGGGGGGGACTTGCAGTCTGCGCTGCCTCCTCCAGTGCCCATGTCATGTCTGGTACTGCCTGGGACCACAATCCAATCAGACAGATGGAAGTCTGTTTGAGGAGCAGAGAGAGCCCCCCCCCCCAAAGCCAGTAAATACTGGCAGCTCTTGGATTTAATTACATTCACAGTATGGTGAATGGAACGGTGCTACAGGCCCCAGAATACACCTCTGCTCTGCTCCGCAAAAGCTAAGACATCTAGTGAGGGGCTTTTTTTAAGAGTACTGTGGAGACGACTAATGATGAGTTATGCATGAGTGGAAAACAAGGCTACTCTCAAATACTGCACAGCTATAATGTCCAAATTTAAGGATTGGAATGTGTGCTAAAATAAATGATTCACAAATCTGGAGTTATGTTAGACTGACTTGTGATGACTTTGACAGACACCTGTAATGCTTCTAAGCGGTGGCTAAAGCTAAGAATAGACATCGATTAGAACGATACTGAAGTGGAAGCAATATCTCTCCTTGCATCTCAGAATGGCGTTCTGTCCCATAACGGATTTGATATTGCCCATTTGCATTAATCTTGTAATTCCCTGCCCTCTTGTGGCCAGATTAAGCTATTGTCTCTAGAAGCTAGGGTTGAATACCCACCATTTAGGCTATCATCTCTGTCATTTTCATGGCCGTGGCCGCTTGCTTGTGCAAACGTTAAAAAGTAACTAATGTTATATGGTTTCATCATTAACCTGCATCAATGATACAGTAATATGACAGTGGAGCAAGTGCAACACTGTTAACTTAACCTTTCACTTTTTATTTGTTCAGTGAATGGGTGTTTTACTTTCAGGCTTAAATAAATGTGTCCAACATGTGCATTAATATTTCAGAATGAATGAATGCGCTTCCTATCATATTATGTACCACTATCGAATGGTAATGTTAGCTAGGAAGTGGTTGAATGCTAACATTAGCTGTTGTCTAACAGTAGTTAATGGGTTATCAAATATGTTGTTTTACCCTGAAATATGGCCCAATGTCCTTCTGGATTTTCAGTTGCTGGTCAATCGGGGAGCGGTGAAATGATAATGATTTGTCAGATTCCACATGTTTATACAACTTGTTTATTCAGTTTACGACATAATCAAAGGACAGCAATGTCACATCTGGGAAGCCCAATGACATCCCGACGAAAAGTCTTGCATGTCAGAATTTCAGAGGGGTTCTTTGTCTTTGCTTGCCTATCTGTAAATGTCACTGCATGCCACTGTTTTTAAGTAAGTAGAAATTGGTGACTTAGCAAGAGAAAAGCAAATTTAGAGTTTCCGTGTTTCTTCTCAATGAGCCAAGAGTGGAGTTCAGCATGGGTTATTGTCACCATGCTCTGTGATTTTATGCTCTAGTAGCAGTGCACGCTCATCATGTGCTGTTAGTATACACTCTGCCCTTACCCCCATGCAACCCTGACTCTGCTCAGCAGGTTCAGATCTAGACAGATTACTGTGTCTCACATTTCCTCTTATTTCTACCCCATTCCCTTAAGAGTTGTCTGTCTGTCTGCTAATAGCAGTGCGGCAGCAGCTTTCCACCTGCAGGGTCATTGGACAGGTTCCCATGAAGGGCACAGCTGTCAGGTCATTACATGAGAGGACTGGTTCCAGGTTTACATTGCTGCCAGAACAACCACTTCATCACCACTGGGGAAGATGTGAAGGGGGCACTTGAGCATCCCCAACACTGGATCTTTACGTAGGATTTTTAAGGGCTGGAAATGTTGGAAAAACAAGCACCAGCTCCCACTTGCTTCATGGTGGGCTGACATGGCTGTACCTCACTCTTCATTAGGGTGGCCTCCCGTGTTCTTTGGCAGAGGAGAATTAGAGCTGTATCTGATTAGGAGGGGGAAAACAGAGCAGAGACCTTGAAAGCCTAATTGATTAGACTTTCCTTTTTTATCCCTCTGCTCCTCTCACTACACACCTCCTTTTAAATAAAGTGAGATGAATACAAACCAGGCAGTGCAGGACCACAAACCTGTCACCTCTGAGATGCCAATTTAAACCTTACGCTCTGCCGCTAAACAAGCTCGATTGTTGGTAAAGCTCTAAAACTGGATTTGTATATGTTTACATTTTTATCAGAAAGTTTAAGCGACATAAAGCATTTACTGCAGAAAGACAGTGCTGAAATACATTATGAAAAGGAGGAATTGTAATGTTTTTTTGCATTAAAATTCATACTGAAAAGCATTTTAATGGAAAAGCTGCAAGAGACAGACATCCAAAGCCAGCTCAGTTTAAGTTGTTGTTTTCATGGAGGAGGACACTGATTCTGGGCAGACAGGAATGTTGAGAGCAGCATCTACAGTACAGTTAGCTAAATCAGCTATGCTCACATGGCTGCACAGAACTGAATGAGCCAGTGGCTTATCAGGACAAACAGACGGCATATTTTTAATGAATAATTAAAGCTAGTCAAAACATTGGCGTGCATCTTCTGCAATTCTGCTGATGTCATTGCACTCTAGGGAAACTTGACACTTGTGCAAAAACAAGTCCACTGATTGTAGGTTTACTACACGATAGCTGTCACTGGCAGGCTTATGGCGCCGACACCACGACAATGTGACCCGATTTAAAAAAAAAGTACTGATTATTTTAACAAATATCTTCAGTCAATTCACACAGTCAGTTATTGCTCGATCTGAATGTTAAGTTGAAATCCAATTTCCTTGCTGCTCAGTCTGACTTTCTTTTACCAATAGCATTCTGCTGTAGCTCTGAAGACAGAAACAATGCTATTGCCACATCAAAGCCAGGCTCACAACTACCCGACACAGAGAAAAAATTCATTTATTAGTTTCATCTGTAGTAACATTAGATTATAAATTCAACTGTACCTCTGCATTCATAGGTGCAGTATTTTCAAAACTGCTACTACTGAAAAAAAGATACAAAACATTTGTTGTATTTCAGTCAAGATTACACTGCCTTATAAAACACGACTGCAAACAGACCAGAGAAGTAATCAAGTACTGTATGTTTCATGTATTGTTAAATTATTTATTGTTTAATCTGGGGTTTCACATTTTTTTGTGAATATACGGGAAATCTTTATTATATGTAGTTTTTTTTGTTGTTGTTGTTGTTACTGTTTTGGTGTTTTCAAAGATAGTAATAGTGCCAAATAATGCCATTCAGCTGTGAACTATCGGCTAAATCATTTCAAAACAATGGGTCATAAAACTGGAAATGTGAGCTTGTGTTCTACAGTCAAAACCAACTGTGTGCATTCAGTGTTGGATCAGAGTTTTTCTTTTTCTTTAGTAAAATATTTCTCCTTTACATGCTTTTAAAAATGTGCTGTTGGCCTGCTGATGAGTGAGGGTGCTTTTAATGACATATTTTCAGTGTAATGCATAAATCACTGTTGGGCCATGTGTTAAAAAAAATCATCTATATAAACTGATCCGGTAATCAATGTACACTCCAACAAATGCATGATTAACTAATATAATCTGCATAGAGATTATCAGATAACATTGACATCAAGATTTCTAGTGGCATTCTGGTAATTTAGTAGTTAAAGCAAATACACTTAATTTAAACAAATGTGTTCCTCTGGCATATACTGCTGCAATCCGTTCAGAATAAAATGAATTAAAAATGGTTTTAAAGTAATGCAATTTGGAGTGTAGTTATTTTAGCCCCTAAATGAACTAACAATAATTGGCGTCAGAAGGAATGGAAATACTGTTTTAGCTCTTTATTTATTGATAGGGTTAAATGTAAGATTTGAGTTTTCTTGCCTGCTGTGTAAAGCATCTTTGGGTATTTAGAAAAGCACCATAAACTTTTTAAAAAACCAACAAACTTTTCATGTATACACTGCACAATTCCTCTTTGATTGTTGCTGTAATGCGCACATTACCTGAGAGGACAATGTACAGGCCGTAAGGAGTAGGAAGATATACATTCTTTGGTAAAATGATGAATAATCTTGAAAATATCTTTAAACAATAGAGAAAAACTGTGGAGATTTCCGTCGACAGTTTTTCCAGAGGGTGAACTATTTTTGCATCAACATCATGCTAACACAAGAAGCCTAATAACATGTACTGTTTGCTCTCTGCTAACAGCGCCAGCCATAATACATCAATCATGTGTTCTACTTAGTGATTGTAGTATTTTCTCAAGTATTATCTGTCAACGTTGTTTTTTTCTCTTTCTAAATGAATTTCCAAAAAGGCCCCTGAAAGCTCATTGAAAACATATCATCAATTGTTATCAAATACATTTTTTCATCCCTGTTGTTTGCACTGCAAGGAATCATTTCATATCTGTCTCTCTAGCTGGGCTTGTGTGTCCTCTCCCTGGCCTTTTGGCTTCTTTCTGCTCTCTGAATGCCAATGTTTCAGCTTTGTTTTTTCCAGTGCAGAAAGCATCCCACAGAGCGGGAAGGTGACCATCCCTTGTGTCTTTGAAGTACGTGTATGCATGTGTGTGTGTGAGAGCACAGATATGGTGTTAGGTGTGAAGGATTGTGGTGTTTGCTGCATTGTGCAATTTCATTTCAGTTTGTGAAATGACAGACGCACAGAGATTTCAAAAAGTGATAAAAACAAATCTGCAAAGTACTGTACGCAGGCTTAAAGTAGATTAACTGAAAATCAACTCTTTGTAGTAGTATTTTAGAGGTTATCTTCTCTCCTGTCCGACATATTTGATATTACATCTCTGTTGCATAAAATATCCCCAATGAACAGTTTGACAATAAATAAGAGACTTCAGGGAATGCATCCATAAATGTGATATACTACCGTACTGTGTAGCTTCCACATCACAGGACTCCTGTTCTGACTGAAGAGTCTTTACCTCCCCTTTCCCATTCAGTAGGAGGGATCGGTTATGACAGAGTTCAGCCATACTGTAAAAACATTGATCCTCTTCCTCCCTATTTCTAATTCTATTGCAGCATTCTCCAAAGAGGCCTTGTCACATCTGGTTGAAGGATAATCAATAACAGGTAAGGATCTTGTGTTAGGCTTTTGAATTTAAAAGATCAATTCTCTGCAGCACTGTGACAATAACATAGAAGACAAATAGAGACTAGCGGTTTCATTTTACAAAGGAGCACGGTAATGAAAAATAAATTAATAAATAAATTATGTTTAAAGTTTAATACAGATTGACCATAAGTGAGTGGGACTTTAATTCATTCCAAAGATTAAAACTCACCACCATGGAATAATGCATTTCACTGTTTGGACATGCAAATCCTCAAGTTAGTAGCTTGTTACAAATACTTACTTTGAACGTTGAGCATATATGCATATTTAAATTAATTTTAGACATAACACAACAGCCCCTTTGTTGCATGATATTCAAAAATCAAAGTATTCTGCTTATAAACTTTTATTGTTTATATGTGGTATCCACTGCATAGCATCTCCA